>NW_022985879.1:0-43127 GCF_902459505.1 Geotrypetes seraphini
AGGACTCAAGCTCACGGCTTGATAATTTCTTAAGAGAGACTACTTGAGCTGTGTTTTTTTTTAAGTGACTGTGGGGCAAAGTAGAGAGAGCACTAAGACCTGGACTGGAATTATACTTGACAGAAAGCTTGCTGTGCTTTCACCGGACCGGGTGAAAGTTAAAAGGATTTCAATTTTTATTTTTTTTTTCTTTCTTTCTTTTTGTTTTTCTTTCTTTGCCCTGTTTTGGAGAAACCAGGAAACTTGTACTGTAATAACTGCTTATATGATTTCTAGTTGGTGTGTTAAGTGACTAATTAAACTTTACACATTATGTTTGGTTCAACTTGACTCACGGTGCTTTATTTTTGGGGCAAAGCCCGGATAGTGAGACACCAGTGAGGTCTCCCCCTTTGGGAGCCGCGTCAAGAGTGTACTACCCCCTATCGGGGGTCTTCTTAACCATACCAAGACCCCGGTAGGTGACAAAATGGTGGCAGTGGTGGGATGTTAGCACACTCTACTGGTGGTTTCAAGTTTGAACCTATAGGAAAAAAAAAGGAAAAGTTTTGCAGTTTTTTTTTGCTTCATAATTTTTTCTTTTGGAGTGTTCCCGTGACGCAGGACTACGCGGCAGGAACCACGCCCGACTAAGACTTCTGAGGGATCCCCAGGAGGACCAGGCCAGAAGGAAGGGCCCGAGCCGGGAGAGGCAGGACGTACAAGCACAGCTCGAACGACTGGAGGCCAAGGAGGCCTATTAACCAAAGGCCCAGACTCGTCAGTACCTCAGGTAATGAGTACCTAGGGAGGGGACTGACGAGGATACGAGAAGTATCGGCTAGGGTACTCCTCAGGGTTAAACAAAGAGGGATAGTTTCTCTCTCTGGTGAGACCGCACTTGGGTTTCCTTTTGGTTTGTGTTTGTCTTTTTGCACAGATCGGATGATGGACCCGCAACAATTTCTGGCGGTGTTGGCCCAAGAAAGACGTCAACATTCAGAAGACATACAGAATCTAATAAAGGCGAACCAGGAGATGTGGCATTCTGGACAGCAAGCCGCAAGGCGGCAACATGACGAAATCCTATTGGCCATGGGAGAGCAGACCAAGGTCTGGTCGCAGACATTACACCCTACGGTGACCAACCCAGGCGCAGCGAATCCGCTGGGTTCTCCAGCGCAGCCCATGGTAGGACAAATTCCATTACACACATTGAATTTGTGTAAAATTGCTCCTGGGGACGCGCCTGATGAATTTTTAAACGCCTTCGAGCATATTGCAACAGCAGCCGGATGGCCCCCTGATCAATGGGCCGTACGTCTGTTGCCTTGCCTGGCCGGAGAAACTCTATCGGCCTTTCAGACTCTCAGTCCTGAGCAAGCTAGTAATTATGCCACAGTAAGAACACACATCTTAGATTACCTAGGATATACCTGTGAACACTACAGACAGAAATTTAGAGCCACAGAGTTACTAGCGAAAGAAAGACCCAAAGCGCTAGTACAGAGACTGTCAAAACTGGCAGAAAGGTGGCTACAGCCTCATCTGGCGGATCCTCGAGCCCTCTTTGCGGAGGTTGTGAGGGAGCAGGTACTCGAAGCAGTCCCCAAAGATTTAAGGGGATGGATCCGCAGGAAAGGCTGTCAGACCTTACCAGAGGTGGTAGAGGCAGCCGAAGCATTTATGGATGCTCAAAACTCTTTTGAGGAAAGGAAGGCGGATAGACCCAGTAGAGGGGAAACATGGAGAGACCAGCCTCCATGCTCCAAGTCACTGGATTCCCAGAACTCTCCCCAGAAGAAAGCGCTACCCAGTACTCCTAGGAGGACAGGGCAGGATGTGAGCCTCCAGTGCTTTAAATGTGGGAAACAGGGGCATACCCAGCGATATTGTCGGGGGAAAAGAGACCTAGTAGTGATCAGGCCCTCGGGGGTAAACCAGACCGGACCTTATCAGATACCTATCTCGATAGCTGGGAAGAGAGTCAAAGCGCTAGTAGATACTGGTGCCGAACAATCAGTGATTTCACGCAGACTGTGGAAACAGATTGGGACGGCAGATTATTCTAGAGAAGGTCCCGAATCTGTCGCTATTGCCTGCATACATGGCGACTCCAGGGAATACCCTCTTCGCCAAATGCTCATAGAGACGAAGAGTGAAAGCTGAGACTTGAAGGTAGCGGTGGTGGACTTTTCACCATACCCAGTAGTGCTAGGGAAGGACTGGTCAGGCCTAACCCAACAGGTCGCCCAAGCTGGAGAGGGGGTGCGGTAAACCCCATCACAAGCAGAAGTGGGTAATGGGGGCCAGAGTGGGATGAAACCAGGCTCAAGTTTGCCCAAGGGGGAAGAGAAAGAGTACCCGGGGGACGAGTAGGAATTGGAGACCGGTCCTAAGGTGGGCCCCGTTATCCGATAAAGCCCATATCCCTACAAGGGCTTATGACGGTGCCGCGGGGTACGATTTATACGCCGCCCAAGAACAGGTAGTTCCAGCTCAGAGCCGGGCACTGATTAACACAGACATACAGGTGTCCTCGCCGCCGGGCTCCTACTTGAGGATAGCGCCGAGGTCAGGGTTAGCACTACGGCACGCTATAGATGTGGCCGCAGGAGTGGTGGACCCGGACTATAGAGGTAACTTAGCAGTATTGCTAGTTAACCAGAGCAATACTGACTATAAGATTGGGCCCGGGGAGCGAATCGCTGAAATGATTTGTGAGCGCATTTGGCACCCGAAATTAACAAAATATACAGAACTTCCCGATACTCAGAGGGGAGGAAAAGGATTCGGATCCTCTGATAAAGGGCAAGCCAGAGAGTCCCAGCCACCGGGGATAGGGAAACAAACCGAACAGGACCAAACCTTCCGGGAGGAGATGAAATCCTTACGAGAGGAACTGGAGAAATTAAAGGCTAGTCAGAAGCAGGCAAGCCCACAGATAATCCCTCCTGAAACAGTTAGCAACCAGGCTAGTTCAACAGGAGCAGAGGTGGAGAAGCTACAAAAAGACCTCGCTCAAGTATATGGGCAAGTGCAGCAAGTAAGGAAACAGCTACAGGAGGAACAAACTCGCGGCCAAGATATGTGGGTGAGGATTAAAAGAACGGAAGAACTTAAGGACCGACTAGCGGAAAAAGAGGCAGAGGCCCAGTTGCTGGCCAAACAAAATGAGGCAGGCGACGAACGATGGGAACGTCACTTGAGCCAGTTAGGGAAGATGGCTGATTCACTAGACGAAGCAAGTGGGGGTATGGACAAGCTACAGCAGCAGGTTAATGACATCCGGGACAAGGAGTTAGGAGAAGTCAGACAAGCAGTGTCCGCCCTGGCTCAAAGAATGGATGTTTTAGAGGAGTCGGGTAGAGAGACTAGCCCGGGGGTACTGGCCGGGTATGAAACTCCAGTACTGCAGTGGCCCGATGATTTCATGGACCCTGACCCATTACCTACGAATCCGGGAAAGAAGTTTAATAAAACCCGTAAGCGGTATTGAGGTGCATAGACCTGGGAAGCTTAACACCAATGTGTATGTTCTGTCTAGAATGTACGAGACACACCAGCAGAAGCCTCAGACTAGGCAGCTTTTAAGTGAGGGGGTATGTGACATTTCCGCTCCCCGAGACGGTCATGTCAGAGCAAAACCCCGGTCTCAAGCACTTACTCGAGACCAGGCTCTCTCTGAAAAGGATCAGCAAGAAGATCCTGAAAGCCTAGCTGCCTATCCTGAGCCTTCTAACCTAGAGCAGTGCCCAGAATATAGGATAACTCCACGGACCAGGAAAACCTCCAGCCACACTAAGAGATTAAAGCAAGTTCCCAGTGATATTCTGCCCTGCAGCCTGAGGGGGAGCCCAAGAACATACAAGCTAGGCACACAGACACCCAGTGTAGGGCGTGGCCCTAGGCCTTTTAAGCAGCTCTCCAGAGCATTAGAGGAGGCTGCCCAAGAGAGTCTGGCAGAGAGAGTTCTCCGGGCCAGGAAAAGGCTAGACCTCACTCCAGAGCCAATGGAGTGTGAGGCTTCAATACCCCTGGAACCAACAGAACAGGTGGACACCCCAGAAAGCCTGGATCTGGATGAATTGTGTATGCCGGAGTCCGTTATGGGAGAAGCCATGGATGTGGGCTTGACAACTTGCCACTAAACACTGCAGGTACGGAGCTGCACAGGAATAATAATGGAGAAGAGTTTGGAAGAACTAAATTTTGATTGTTTGTGAGGTACAAACAAGCTTAGAGCAGGGCTGCACCAGCTTGATTGTTTTGCTACACTGCAGCTGTGCAGAAGCTCAAGGGGAACTACAGGACTGTGAGCTAATTAGGGCTGACACTTTAAGAGCCTGCAGTAAGGTTTTAGTTTTGTCTTTTGGTTCCTGCTTAAAGTTTACTTTATAACCCCAAATGCAAATACCTGGTGAAGAAACTGGACTGTGTTGATTGGTAAGCCCAGGACTCAAGCTCACGGCTTGATAATTTCTTAAGAGAGACTACTTGTGCTGTGTTTTTTTTTAAGTGACTGTGGGGCAAAGTAGAGAGAGCACTAAGACCTGGACTGGAATTATACTTGACAGAAAGCTTGCTGTGCTTTCACCGGACCGGGTGAAAGTTAAAAGGATTTCAATTTTTATTTTTTCTTTCTTTCTTTCTTTTTGTTTTTCTTTCTTTGCCCTGTTTTGGAGAAACCAGGAAACTTGTACTGTAATAACTGCTTATATGATTTCTAGTTGGTGTGTTAAGTGACTAATTAAACTTTACACATTATGTTTGGTTCAACTTGACTCACGGTGCTTTATTTTTGGGGCAAAGCCCGGATAGTGAGACACCAGTGAGGTCTCCCCCTTTGGGAGCCGCGTCAAGAGTGTACTACCCCCTATCGGGGGTCTTCTTAACCGTACCAAGACCCCGGTAGGTGACAACATCCTCCGGCAGCGCGTTCCATGTATCCACCACCCTTTGGGTGAAAAAGAACTTCCTGGCGTTTGTTCTAAACCTTTCCCCTTTCAATTTCTCCGAGTGCCCCCTTGTACTTGTGGTTCCCCTTAGTTTGAAAAATCTGTCTCTGTCCACTTTTTCTATGCCCTTCATGATCTTGAAGGTTTCTATCATGTCTCCCCTGAGTCGTCGCTTTTCCAGGGAGAAAAGCCCCAGCTTTTTCAGTCTGTCAGTATATGAGAGGTCCCCCATACCCTTTATTAGCTTAGTTGCTCTTCTCTGGACTCTCTCATGTACCGCCATGTCTTTCTTGAGGTACGGCGACCAGTACTGGACACAGTACTCCAGGTGCGGGCGCACCATTGCACGATACAGTGGCAGGATGACTTCCTTCATCCTGATTGTGATACCTTTCTTAATGATACCCAACATTTTGTTCACTTTCCTTGAGGCTGTGGCGCACTGCGCTGACGCCTTCAATGTTGTGTCCACCATCACTCCCAGGTCTCTTTCAAGGTTGCTCACCCCTAGTGGTGATCCCCCCATCTTGTAAGTGAACATCGGGTTCTTTTTCCCAATATGCATGACCTTGCATTTCCCTATGTTGAAGCTCATTTGCCACTTTTTGGCCCACTCTTCCAGCGTTGTCAGATTTTTTAGGAGGTCTTCGCAGTCCTCCATGGTTATGACCCTGCTGTATAGTTTAGTGTCATCCGCAAATTTGATAACCTCACATTTTGTTCCCGTCTCCAGGTCATTAATAAATATATTGAACAGGAGCGGTCCCAGCACCGACCCCTGTGGAACTCCGCTCGTGACCCTTTGCCAATCTGAGTAATGGCCCTTTACTCCAACCCTCTGTTTCCAAGTTTCCAAGTTTCCAAGTTTATTAGTTTTTAATAACCCGATCATAAAATGAATATCTGACCGGTTTACAATAATATAATAATTAAATAAAAAGAATTTAATATAGAATAGAGAGAAATAAAAGAGTGAAAAGGGTAGATAGAGTGAACACGTATGACATTTACAGACAAACTGGAAAGTGAGGAAAAATGGGGAGGTGGGAAAAAGTTACATAATTATAGAAGAAAAAAAGGATATAGAGGGAAAAGGGGATGACACATAAGGGGTGGGGGTATAATAAAAAAAAAAAAAAGAAGGTGGACTGCTCTAAAAAAAAAAAAAAAAAAAAAACTTTTTATTTTAAGATTAGGATTTATCGTACGCATCTTGAAAAAGGAAAGTTTTAAGATTGACCTTAAATTTTGGTAGTTGTAGTTCATCGCGAATATATTGGGGGAGAGAGTTCCATAGGGTGGGTGCTGTTATTGCGAAATTAGTTTTTCTAGTGTAGTAAGATTCTTTTAAAGATGGTATATAAAGAAGTTTTTGATCTGTAGATCTTAAAGAACGAGGTGAACTTTGAGGTATTAATAATTTGTCAAGAAATGAAGGTAAGTGAGAGTTTTTAATTTTGAAAGAGAGGAGAATAATTTTATATGTTATACGGTGAGTGATCGGGAGCCAGTGAGCCTCCTTAAGGAGAGGAGTGACATGTTCGAATTTGCCTTTTTTATGTATTAATTTGATTGCTGTGTGTTGTATGAGTTGTAAGCGTCGAATTTCCTTTTGGGGCAGACCATTAAGAAGGGAATTACAATAGTCTAAATGTGAAATGACTAATGAGTGGATTAGAATATTAATTGAATCTGTATTTAGAATAGAACTGAGAGAGCGGATGATTCGTAATTTGAAGAAGCAGGTTTTAACAACAGAACTTATGTGGTCATGATAAGAAAGCGTACTATCAAAAATGACACCTAATAATTTTATTTGATTTTTCATAAGTAATGGGATAGATTTAATGTAGATAGTTCCTGGTAGTGATTCTGAAGTTTTAATCGGGAGAAGAAGACCACAGGATTTTTCAATATTAAGTGAAAGTTTGTTGGAATGGAGCCAATCACTTAGAATATCTAATTTGAGATTTAGATCTATAATGTCTGAAGGGTTTGATGTATTGATTGGATAGAGCAGCTGTATATCGTCAGCGTAGGCGAAAATTGAAAATCCTATTGATTGGGCTAGAGAGAGAAGAGGGGATAAGAAGATATTAAAAAGTAAAGGAGACAGAATTGAACCTTGGGGTACTCCTGTCCGCCAGCCAGTTTTTGATCCATCGGTGGACCTCCCCTTGCACCCCGTGGTTCCATAGCTTCCTTAGCAGTCTTTCGTGTGGTACCTTGTCGAAGGCTTTTTGGAAGTCAAGGTAAATGATGTCTATGGATTTCCCTCTATCCACCTGGCTGTTCACCCCCTCAAAGAAGTATAATAAGTTCGTGAGGCATGACCTGCCCTTGCAGAAGCCATGTTGGCTCGACCTTAGCTGCCCATTTTTTTCGATGTGTTCCCAAATGCTGTCTTTAATCAGCGCTTCCATCATCTTTCCCGGGACCGAGGTCAAGCTCACCGGCCTGTAGTTTCCTGGGTCACCCCTTGAGCCTTTCTTGAAGATGGGCGTGACATTTGCTATTTTCCAGTCCTCTGGGATCTCTCCAGTTTTTAGGGATAGGTTGCATATTTGTCGAAGTGTTTCAGCTATTTTGTTCCTTAGTTCCTTGAGTACCCTTGGGTGAATGCCGTCCGGACCTGGCGATTTGTTGCACTTTAGCCTGTCTATCTGCCTGAGGACATCCATCTTGCTCACCTCTAGTTGGACCAGATTTTCATCCTGATCTCCTTTTCCGATCTCCTCGGGTTCCGGAATGTTGGTTGTGTCCTCCATTGTGAAAACTGATGTGAAGAACTCATTTAACCTGTCCGCTATCTCCTTTTCCCCTGTGGCTGACTATCCTGCTGTCCACGGAGAACCTACGTTACAGGTAAGTAACTACACTTTTCTGGGGCTGCTGGTGGCAACTGACTTAGCTTGTTACTGCTGCCAGCTGCCGAAGAAGAAATTACTGCGGCCAAGCCCAGGGAGGAGGTAGGATGGCTAAACCCAGACAGATTCCCCCATTTTTTAAAAACCGACCAGGTACCCTGTCAGTCCTCTAACAAGAAGAAATGTCCAGGTTTTCACAGACATCTGGTAAGCCTGTCCCTGTTTTCCCCTGTGTAAAAGCTGAGGTAGGATCCAGCCGATGGGAAGGCTGCTCTAGTCACAGGCGGAAGCAGGGCCTAAGCTGCAAGGGCTATGGGGGAAGCTTAGTTTTGCATAGGGTCTTTGGAGAGAGTCAATGGAACAAGTGAGTGTTCTGGGCAAGGGGGAGGAAGTTGTTGAAAAGGAGTAGGATTGAAGAATGGGAGGAAAATGTGAATGGTCTGTCAACTGAGGAAAAAGACCGGTAGAAAATGCCAGAATTTACATGATGGCGGAGGCATTGCCTGAATGAGCACATGAGCAGCAGGACAGCACTAGAAAAGAGAGCTACAGAGCGCAAGTACTCGTGTGTTTCTGTATCTCTGATGATGTTAGTCTCATATAAATACAACTTCCCTTTTAAAAATATGAGCTGGAATCAGTGGCGTAGTAAGGGAGGGGCGATCCGCCCTGGGCACCACCATGGTGGGGGCACCGGCACCCCTCTTCCTCTACGCCCCCTGCCTCTTCCCACTCCTCCCCCCACTGCATGTATGCCCCCCTTCCCTCTAGTTATTCACTACCACGAGTGACAACTACAAAGTGCTTCTTGCGACCGCATTGGCTTTCGCTGACGTCACTTTCAGGTGCCACGCATAGGAAATGATGTTAGAGGGAGAACTGAGGCGGTCATGAGGAATGCATTGACATTTCAGCACCCCTCCTCCTCTCTACCTCCCCCGCCGCACGCGCGTCCCCTTTCCCATTCCCGTACTTCTAGTTGTTCAATGCTGCAAGTAACAAATTCAATATGTTCTTCGTGACCACATCAGCTCCTGCTGATGTCACTTCTGGGCGTCGTGCACATTGAAGTTGTTGGCTGCGGTGGTGAGCAACTAGAGTTTATGGGGGAAGGGAAAGGGGAAGGAGCGAGGGTGGAGATGAGGGCAAGGGAGAAGCGCTACCGCCCCAGGCACCTCTCACTACTCCACTGGCTGAAATGGAGAGGTTAATGGTAGCTGTGCAAATAATAAGTGAAGGGAATTTATCTATTAAATTACTTGGGAATATTCCTTTTATCTAGTTCCGCGGTTATGGCATAATTTGCCCATAGATTTGAGAAAAGAAGAATCATACATAAATTTTAAAAGACACCTAAAAGCGCACTTTTTTCAATTGGCTTTCTCAAATTGAATAACTGAGTTTGGGACTGTATTCTGTATTTATATAATGATTAATTTTTGATATGGAAAAACAATTTTTTAACAGTATGTATTAATTATGGTTTACTGAGATCTGATTGTTTGTTTTTATTAGAACTGTTTTTAGAATTATTATTATGGAGCTCTTGATTGCGTGGAGGGGCATAATCGAAAGGAACGTTTAAGTCCGTTTTCGTCTAAGTCGGAAGTCATTCAAAGTAAAAAAAACAGCTTAGGACACATTTTCAAAAAATCCGTCCAAATTTTTTTCCCTTTCAAAAATCGTCTAAGTATATGTCCTGCCGATCTGATCGTCCAAGTCGCTAAATCGTCCATCTTTATACTACATTTTTTGTCCAACTTTTCGTCCAAGTCAAAAATGCCTAGAACAAGCCCTGTTGGACGTAAGAGGGGTCTGCAAACTGATGGACTGAACACCCAGACATGGCACCTAACAGGGCACTGCTGTGAACTTCACAAAAAGGGTGCCATGTCATTATCTCACTACAACTCCCTTATAGGTCACGGTGAGCCCCCCAAACCACCTCCAGAATCCTCTAGACTTACTTATCTACCACCCTAATAGCCCTTATGGCTGCAGGAGCCACTTATATACCAGTACAAAAGGATTTTGGGGGTGTATAGGGGAGTGCACATGTTTCAGTAACAATGCAGTGATTACAGGGGCTTATGGGCATGGGTCCGCTTCTCCATGGGTCCCTAACCCACCCCCAAGACGACTTAAGCCGCCTCTGTGCAGGACGACTAGGCTTTCCTATGCCAGGCTGCCAGGTGATGATGTTCTGAAGGCTGAATTTTAAAGGTGTGATTATGATTTTTATGGGGTTTGGGGGGGGCGGTGATCACTGGGGTAGTGTGTGGGGGTCTGTATTATGTGTTTGCAGTGCTTATCTGGTGACTTTAGGTGGGTTTTGTGACTTAGACCATGTTTTAAATGGTCTAAGTCACAACGTCCAAGTTCCGTCGATCCTGTGCTGTATAACTTTTGGTTATACATGCAGTATGACTAAGTCTAAGCCAGCCCACATCCCGCCCAAATCCCGCCCTTGACACTCCTCCTGACACTCCCCCTTTAGCTATGATCGTTCATTGGCACTATGAAGACCTAGGTTGTTTAGAAATACGTCTAAAATCCGGTTTGATTATCGGCACTTGGACGTCTTTCGTTTATGATCGTTCAAGTGCCAACTTAGGCCAGTTTTTGGACGTTTTCTCTTTCGATTATGAGCCCCTTAGTATTTTAGTAAAAAGAAAACAACAAGCAAAATTTTTAACTTTTGCTTTTACTCTTTTCTATCCTATTTTTAAATGGAATTCCTTTCTTGATGTATGTGTATTATATATTGTACACCACTTGGATCCTTTTTTAGGCATAGAAAGTTTTTAATAAACATAAACAGTGTCCTAATACTGGAACCATTCTGGAACCATACAGTACTTTCAGAAGCATTAAAAAGAAAAACCAGGGCCTGAGTATTTTATTTTGCTTTTTCCATATGTGAACCTTTTTCTCATGTGAAACTTTGTCATTTATATTTTGGACACATTGCCCTTAAATCTCATTCGTTCAGGCTCTGGTTTGTATCAGAGGTGACAGAGAGTGAAAATGGCTTGCTCTGCTTCCCTGGTTCTCAACCCACTCCTGCAGATCTGCCAAGTTACCCAACTCAAGGAGGAAACGTTCTGCTCAGTCCTGCTTTGAACTTATAGCCCAGCTCAAGGCCTCTTTTTCAAAGCTGTGGTGGCAATGCCACCACGGTATATGTACCAAAGCCCATTCAATTCCTATGGGTTTCGTTGCATTTACTGTGACAGCATCGCTACCGTGGCTTTACAAGAGGAGTCCTCGGTGTTATATTTGTAGTTCCTGATATAATCAATTGAAATCAGCACTTCTGGTCCCATAATGCAACAAGACAGGGCTGCAGAAGTCAAGGACTGAGTTTCCCTTTTGAACTGGGCCTCTTGGCTGCTCTCCAGCTCTAGCCATGAAACTTTTTTCCGTTCAAAGTATGTGCCTGCATAGTCATTTATCATTTATTAAACTTGATATACCACCTTAGTTCCAGCACAATTCAAGGCGGTTTGCAATTTAAAAAAAAAAAAGCAGCTATTTATAAAACAGAAACAGAATGCCATTAATAAAATAAGAAAGAAACTAACATTTATTCCAGAAACATAAACATTCAAAACCTAATACAGGCAGTCCCCGAGTTACAGACCCCCGACTTAAGTACAATTCATACTTAAGAACATGATCACGGCTTCATTTGATTTCACTGAGCAGTATTTCCAGTGGCAAAGACTTCTCCACTTCTCCTGTAGCAGATTCAAGAATGATGCATGGCCACATTAAGAACAATGTGTGGTTGTGCATGATGTACCTTAGAGAGAACACTGGTAGGGACAATTGGCCCTTTTGTCAGCTGGGAGCAAGAATCTTAAAATCTACAAGTTCTGAGTTACATACAAATCTGATTTAAGAACAGCTTTAAAATCGTAACTCGTTCTTAACCCGGAGACCTCCTGTACTACAAAAAAGGTAAGCTTTCCATTATTTTTTCTTTGTTTTACAGCTAGGAAAATGCTCGTTCAAATAGATAAGTTTTCAAAAGTACCTGAAACTTAGTGAATGAAGATTATAGGTGTAGATTTGAGGGTAATGAATTCCATAATGCTGGTGCAATAGCAAAAAAATGGTGAATGTCTTGTTTCCCATTTTGTTTTTGAAGGCTGAGGAGCAACAAGTGTGGCACAGTGGTTAAAGCTACGGCTTCAGTACCCTCAGTATAGCCTCAGTACAGGCGTTAGTGAATGGGGTTGGAGGGAAATTTGGTCACAAAGGGCTCGCAAACCGATCGGTTTGCTTAGTGAATTTAGGCCTTTGTCCTTAGATCTTCCATCCTGTTCCTCCCCCCTAATTCCATTAATCCCTAAAATTCCCTACTAGTACAACTCTTTTTTAAAAAAAAAATTTCAAAACACAGAGCAAGGCTAAAGAACTTCTTTATTTGTATTATGCAAAATAAACATACATTTTATATACACCTCCAAGGTCAATAAAGTCCTTCCAAAGAGTAACACTAACCATACCCTCTTGAAAGGATATCACCCAAAGAACTTTTGCTGGAGTAGTCCCCACACTCTGGAATGCACTCTCTCAAAGGCCTCGCTTAACACAAGACTATCTCTACTTTGGTCACCATCTTCCTTAAAGAAAATTATTTCACTTTTCAAACCCTCTTCACCTTCCACTGATCCTATTCCAGCTTTTCTTCTACAGGCAGTCCCCAGGCTAAGAACGTCCGACTTATATCGGACTCGTACTTATAAACAGGATCTGCTTCTCCCTTCCTGTCCCCAACTTGACCCTCTTCCTCCCACTGTGCTGTGTCCCAAATTAGTGCCTCCCTCCCTCCTGCAGGTGTTTGCCTCGTCTGGCTGGCTCCCTCCTCCCAGCCGCACTTGTCTTCACAAGCTGCCCGCGGCTGACCCTTCATCAAATCTGTTCTATTCATTCTCTTCTTCATACTGGCTCCCTCTGCATTTTGTTACATTCTCTGGTTTTCTCTAAACTTGATTATTGTAATTTCATTCTTATCTTCCCAATTATTAGCTCCAACGATTACAGTTAGTATAAAATACCGTAGTAAAACTACTTTATCGTCGCTGAAATTTTGATTACCTAACCCCGCTATTGAAAGCTGAACATATTCTCTTGGTTGCTTATTATATTCCCTTCAAGTACAATATTCTTTCCTTTCAGATTCAGTCATCTGATCTCCCTTCTTTCTTGTATAGTCTTTTAGTTCAATATTCCCCCCCACCCCCTCGGAGAACCCTGCGTTCCTCACAGCAGCATCTGTTAACCATGCCTTCCTTCCGACAGTTATTTCTTGACATTCACAGAAATTCATCCTTCTCAGTTATGGCCCCAACCTTATGGAAGTTTCTCCCTTTTTAACTCCATACTGAAAGTTCTTTTTTAATATTCAGAGCCCAACTAAGCCTGTTATTTTGCACAAGCCTTTAACGACTAGCCATTCCTTTCCCCTGATGGAATAGCTACTAAAAATACAACTGCCCTTATCTCCTTTGGGAGCTGAGAATGTGGCACAGTGGTTGGTTCATAGACAACGGCGCGAAAGACAAAGGCACACCCAGACAATTGAGCGCAGCGTGGAGGCGCGCGCCGCTCAAAATTACTGTTTTTAGGGGCTCCGACGGGGGGTTTTGTTGGGGAACCCCCCACTTTACTTAATAGACATCGCGCCGGCATTATGGGGGTTTGGGGGGTTGTAACCCTCCACATTTTACTGTAAACGTAACTTTTTCCCTAAAAACAGGGAAAAAGTGAAGTTTCAGTAAAATGTGGGGAGTTACAACCCCCCAAACCCCCCACAACACCCCCACAATGTGGCACGATGTCTGTTAAGGTTGTGGGTTTAAACCCCATTCTGCTCCTTGTAACCCTCAGCAAGTCACTTAATCCTCCACTGCCTCAAGTACATTAGATAGACTGTGAACCCACCAGGACAGAGAGGGAAAATGCTTGAAGTAGCTGAATAAATTCATGTAAACTATTCTGAGCTCTATTGGGATAACAGTATAGAAAACTGAATAAATAATAGTGTGAAACGTTTCAGCCTCTGATAACCAGAGCTGGTATTGTGATGTCATAATGTCTTATTCCATCAATGCCTAAGAGCCAACCTCATCAGTGATGTCACAATGGCTTGATTGTCCTATACTTGGCTCACTTTCACTACATTTTGATTTCTAGAGTGGTGCAGTGGTTAAAGCTACAGCCTCAGCACCCTGAGGTTGTGGGTTCCCAACCCACGCAGCTCCTTTTGACCCTGGGCAAGTCACTTAATCCCCCCATTGCCCCAGGTACATTAGATCGATTGTGAGCCCACCAGGACAGATAGGGAAAACGCTTGAAGTACCTGAATAAATTCATGTAAACTATTCTGAGCTCTATTGGCATAACAGTATAGAAAACTGAATAAATAATAGTGTGCAAAGTGTGTTACTCAGGTGCTTGTCTATGGAATTTGCTACTGTTGACAATCCAAAATGAAATGAGTTTTTAAAATATATCCTTGAAGTGCTGTAGAATCAATATTAATATTACATTTTTAATGTTTAATACTCAGTCTGAACAAGCAGGTCAAGGTGGTTTACAAAATTACTAGATTATCTTTATCTGCCTTCTTTTTCTATGTTTCGATGATACTGTCCTGCATAGAAGGCTCCTAAATAAAACGACCAACCAAGGCGTGGGCAGTGGACTGGCCTAAAAGCTGAATAATAGACAGCAGAGGGTGGTAGTTAGCTGGATAAATTACTACTGCTACTACTTACACTTATATAGCACTGAAAGGCCTACGCAGCACTGTACATTTTGACATTTAGAGACGGTCCCTGCTTAGAAGAGCTTACAATCTAACTTGGAAAAACAGACATGGCATTTAGAGTTGGGGATGCAGAACCCAAGGTGAGAGGAGTTAGGAGTCAAAAGCACTATGGTGCTATTTGGCACATTAATGAGAGCAAAATTCAAATTTCGTCTCCCAATTATAAACTTCTTTTTATAATGACAGGGGTTGCTATATAACAGATTTTGAGAAATTGGAAAAAACTGGGATAGGTTGAGTTACAGTTTTTGGTGGGAGTCTTTATGCCATATTTTTAAAATGGAGTGTGTGTTGGCTGTACAGCAGGGAAATTATAGAAATTTTTTTAAGGTTTGGGAGCCATTGATAAATTATTGTAAGGAATGATAAGTGTTCTGATTGTATTTTTGGCCATTGCATTATACACATCCAGGGTGGGCGGGAAGGGGAGGGAGCTACATGGTTATTTTAAATTGGATAAAATTAGGAAAAGTTTTATGTAATTTTATTATTTGATTATTAATGAAGTGAGTGGGAGGGTTAAAATGATTATTCAGGTATATTTATTAGTTCAAAGTGCTTTTCTTGAATAATTGGTTTGGGTTCATAGACAAAACCGCCGAAGACAAAGGCGCGCGCCGACAACTGAGCGCAAGACGGAAGCGCGTGCCAAAGAAAAAGAGTGTTTTTAGGGCAGTGATGGCTAACCTTTTTGAGCCCGAGTGCCCAAACTGCCGCACAAAACCAAAGAATTTCCTCAAAGTGCCAGCACGTCAATTAAACCTTAATAACAAGATTTTAGTATCTAAAAACTCTTTATAAAGTTGCCTGAACTGTGTAACATCATTTTTAAAGGTTGGAATCTTTGTATTGTCAGAGAATCAATTTGATTCACAATCCTTTGGTTTTCATTTCAATTTATTGGCAATTTATAATATTTTAATGATTTCATTCATGGGCCGAATACACACATACTTTTCTCTGTCGCCGCACTCTTTGACCAAAAGATTTGTAAGCCTGCAACCACGTCAAGGTAGACTCTTTCAGCAGGTCTCCTCCCTCCCCCTTACCTTTGTGGCCAAGTCAAAATGATCTACCAACAGTAAAATTTTAAAAACACAAAGCACGCTGTACGCAGAGAAAATGTTAATTATCATTTATATTCCGCGGGTTTTCAAAGAGGTCAAGGCTGATGACTTTATGCAATGTCACCTCAGTAACAACTAAACAAAAATAGACAAATATTCCCCCTCCCTTTTTACTAAACCGCGATAGCGGTTTTTAGCGCAGGGACCTGCGCTGAATGCCCCACACTGCTCTTGAAGCTCATAGGCTCCCTGCGCTAAAAAACGCTATTGCGGTTTAGTAAAAGGGGGCCATAGTGCAAAATATAGACAGCATATATAAATTCTCAAAACAGACACATTTTGATCACTAAATTGAAAATAAAATCATTTTCCTACCTTTGGTAATTTCATTAGTCTCTGGTTGCACTTTATTCTTCTGACTGTGCATCCAATATTTCTTCCCTTTTTTCAGCCTCCTGTATGCTTTCTCTCCTCCAGACCTCATTCCCTCCCCAAACTTTTTCTTTGTTTCACCCTGCCCCCTTCTTTCTTTTTTCTCTCTCTCCATACCCCCTTTCATTCTGTATGTCTGTCTTTCTCTCTCTCTCCGTGCCCCATTTTTCTTTGTTTCACCCAGCCCTTTCTTTTTTTTTTTTTTGGCTCCCTGTCCCCCCCTTTCTTTCTTTCTCCTTGCCCTCCCCTATGCCACCACCATTGGGAAAATGCTGCCACCGCCATTGGGGAATAGGCTGCCACTGCCGCTATCGGGAACAGGCCGGCGCCGAGTTCGCCCTGCTTCTCTTCCCCACGGGGCCGACCAACTCTCGCCACTCGACGTCAATTCTAACATCGGAGAGGACGTTCTGGGCCAGCCAGGCAGCGATTGGCTGGCCCAGAACGCCCTCTCCGACATCAGAATTGACGCGGGTGGCGAGAGTTGGTCGGCCCCACAGGGAAAAGCAGGGAGAACTTGGCACCGGCCTGTTCCCAATGGCGGCGGTGGCACTCAAGTGGCTAAAGAGACGCAGTTTGCCAGCCTAGGGAGAACACTGGAGGGTGGCCAGCTGTGCACCCCCTTGGGGCGTAAAACAGGGGCATATCGCCCCCACCCCCACCTTGGTATGCCACTGTCTGTACCTCACTCCCTCCCTATGACCAAAAATTCTCCTTTCTTCTATTCCCCGTGTACACAACCATCTCTTTCCCTCCCTTCCTCTCTCCCAAGTCCTTGCCTTCTGTGTCCAAAAACACATTCCCTCCCCCACCTCAGCATCTCTTTCCCTCCCTTCCTCTCTCCCAAGTCCATGCCTTCTGTGTCCAAAAACACATTCCCTCCCCCACCTCAGCATCTCTTTCCCTCCCTTCCTCTCTCCCAAGTTCATGCCTTGTGTCCAAAAACCCATTCCCTCCCCCACCTCAGCATCTAATTCCCTCCCTTCCTCTCTCCCAAGTCCATGCCTTCTGTGTCCAAAAACCCATTCCCTCCCCCACCTCAGCATCTCTTTCCCTCCCTTCCTCTCTCCCAAGTCCATGCCTTCTGTGTCCAAAAACCCATTCTCTCCCCCACCTCAGCATCTCTTTCCCTCCCGTCCTCTCTCCCAAGTCCATGCCTTCTGTGTGCAAAAACCCATTCCCTCCCCCACCTCAGCATCTCTTTCCCTCCTTTCCTCTCTCCCAAGTTCATGCTTTCTGTGTCCAAAAACCCATTCCCTCCCCCACCTCAGCATCTCTTTCCCTCCTTTCCTCTCTCCCAAGTTCATGCTTTCTGTGTCCAAAAACCCATTCCATCCCCCACCTCAGCATCTCTTTCCCTCCATTCCTTTCTCCCAAGTTCATGCCTTCTGTGTGCAAAAACCCATTCCCTCCCCCACCTCAGAATCTCTTTCCCTCCTTTCCTCTCTCCCAAGTTCATGCTTTCTGTGTGCAAAAACCCATTCCTTCCCCCACCTCAGCATCTCTTTCCCTCCATTCCTCTCTCCCAAGTTCATGCCTTCTGTGTGCAAAAACCCATACCTTCCCCCACCTCAGCATCTCTTTCCCTCCTTTCCTCTCTCCCAAGTTCATGCTTTCTGTGTCCAAAAACACATTCCCTCCCCCACCTCAGAATCTCTTTCCCTCCTTTCCTCTCTCCCAAGTTCATGCTTTCTGTGTGCAAAAACCCATTCCTTCCCCCACCTCAGCATCTCTTTCCCTCCATTCCTCTCTCCCAAGTTCATGCCTTCTGTGTGCAAAAACCCATACCTTCCCCCACCTCAGCATCTCTTTCCCTCCTTTCCTCTCTCCCAAGTTCATGCTTTCTGTGTCCAAAAACACATTCCCTCCCCCACCTCAGAATCTCTTTCCCTCCTTTCCTCTCTCCCAAGTTCATGCTTTCTGTGTCCAAAAACACATTCCCTCCCCCACCTCAGCATCTCTTTCCCTCCCTTCCTTTCTCCCAAGTTCATGCCTTGTGTCCAAAACGCACTCCCTCCCCCTTTTGTGTTCCCCGTTTGTCTCCCAGCCCATCTTAGCAACTTTCTCAGCAAAATGTAGCTCGAGCCGCGTAGGCTTGTCTTCTATTTCCTGCCTGTCCCGCCGCGCACACATAGCCGATCGGAAATCTTCCCCGATGTCAGCGCTGACGTCGGGGAAGATTTCCGATCGGCTGTGTGAGCTGCAGGGCAGTCGGAGTAGAAGACGAGCCTCGCGGCTCGAGTTATATTTAACCCCGCGGGTCCCCCATTGTCCCCGTTCAGCTCTCTCTCCTGTGCACCCCCTGGTAGTACTGCCCTGATGGCGGCCCTGCGCGTGCCAGCTGCTAGGCCTTCGCGTGCCACAGTTGGCACGAATGCCATAGGTTCGCCATCGCTGTTTTAGGGGCTCCGACGGGGGTTTTTATTGGGGAACCCCCCACTTTACTTAATACAGATTGCGGCGGCGTTGGGGGGGGCTTGGGGGGTTGTAACCGCCCTCATTATACTGTAAACTTAACTGTTTCCCTGTTTTTTAGGGAAAAAGTGAAGTTTTCAGTAAAATGTGGGGGGTTACAACCCCCCAAACCCCTCACAACGCTGCGCGATCTGTATAAAGTAAAGTGAGGGGGTTCCCCCCACACCCCCATCGGAGCCCTTTAAAACGGTCATTTTCTTCGGTGCGCGCCTCCACATTGCGCTCAGTTGTCTGCGTGCACCTTTGTCCCGGCGCGCTTTTTGACCTGACACCATTGGTTTGCACTATGGATGTTTGAAAATCAATAAAGAATTAAAAAAAGGAGTCGAAAGCACTCTGAAAGAGGTGGATTTTTAACTGGGCCTTGAAAACTGCCAGAGACGGAGCCCACGGTAGGGATTCGGGCAGCTTGTTCCAAGCATACGGCGCAGCAAGGTAGAAGGGACGGAGTCTGGAGTTGGCAGTTGAGGAGAAGGGTATAGATAGGAGGGACTTACCAAATGAGTGGAGCTCACGGGGCAGATCATAGGGGGGCGATAAGTGAAGAGAGATAGTGAGGGGCATGACAGACATTGTATCTATCTCTTGGACTCACCCACTACTCGTAGGCCAGATAGAGTTGAGCATGCTAGGGAGGTGATGTGCTTGCTCTCAGGGAGACACTGAGGGCCTGTTTTACAAAGCTGTGCTAGCGGCTGCTGCGCAGTAATGGCGCCAAAGCCCAGAGAGATTTAAAAGGCTTCGGGGCAGTTGCCGCGTGGCAGATGCTAGCGCGGCTTTGTAAAACAGGCCCTGATCTTCCCTTCAGCCCTCCTGCCAGTAAGCATATATATTTCACCTGAACATAGCATCTGAAGTGGGAAATGTACAAAAAGGGGAAAACAAAAATATACACCGATATTTTAACCCCAGTTTGAGATTCTTTTGTAGGTTCCTCATGCCCCAAACCATATAATTCTCTGTTAAGCCTCTCACTATTGCTGTTAATCGATGAACTCAGGGAAGGAACTGAAGCTGCTTGAGGGAAGTAATGCATCAAGTCCAAATTACAGAGAAATGTCTACTGTAAACCTTATGGATCGTTTGCATTATATCAAGCGCTAGAAATAAATAAAATTAAATAATTAAATATTGTAAAAGCTATATTTTCCTGTTAGAAGTGTGCAATGCTATACAGCTCAGAGAAGGATTTCAATATGGCTGACCTTTGAGGAGGCCAGGTCAAAGTGTCCCTTTAATGCCCATGCTTATGGCATTAAATGTGAATCTAGGATAGGGTTTTACAAAATTTATACCATGGGGAGTCATGAAATAAAGTGAATTTAAGTTTAGCATCAAAACAGTAAAAGGTCACCTTGTTCAATGACTCACCCTCCTTTGCTGATACTCGTGACAGAATATGCATGACTCACAAACAGCACGGACAAGAGCACCAAAGAGTCAAAGGCAGTTAGCATGAAGAATTACCAAACAACCCAGAGGACAACCTTTTGTTCTCTTTCTACTATTCCTCTATCTTGATCTGTCTGCCTGCGGTCCCTGGAGCGCTTTTGCAACCCTGTGTGCTGACTGCCTTTATCTGTTGCTGAGGTGGGGCACAGAGCACTTCAAGTGTTATCTGTGTGGTCCAAGACACTCTGATTTGAAAGCATTTTATTGTTCTGTAACTTAATATTCCCAGACCATTTTGAAATAGTAAGTTGTATGTCTAAATGGCCCTTATGTTATATGCTGCAAACTTATTTTTTTTAAAAGAAAACTTATCATTACCTTTTCATGTGCTTCGTCTATGGACAGCTGCCGACTAGAGATGTACCAGACATTGAAAATTTATCCTAAAAAGGAAGGGAATAATACCTGGAAGAAATCATAAGAACATAAGAAGTTGCCTCCACTGGGTCATACCGAGGTCCATCTCGCCCAGCGGTCCGCTCCCGCGGCGGCCCATCAGGTCTGCGACCTGTGAAGTGGTTTCTGACCACTTTTATAACCTACCTCAAGTTCTATCTGTACCCCTCTATCCCTTTATCCTCCAGGAACCTATCCAAACCCTTCTTGAACCCCTGTACAGAGTTCTGGCCTGTCACTTCCTCCGGAAGCGCGTTCCATGTGTCTACCACCCTCTGCGTAAAAAAGAATTTTCTAGCATTTGTTCTAAACCTGTCCCCTTTCAATTTCTCCGAGTGACCCCTAGTGCTTGTGGCTCCCCTCAGTTTGAAGAATCTGTCCTTATTTACTCTCTCTATGCCCTTAAGGATTTTGAAGGTTTCTATCATGTCCCCTCTAAGTCTCCTCTTCTCCAGGGAGAACAGCCCCAGCATTTTTAACCTGTCAGCGTATGGAAAATTTTCCATACCTTTTATCAGCTTAGTCGCCCTCCTCTGCACTCCCTCGAGTACCGCCATGTCCTTCTTGAGGTACGGCGACCAGTATTGAACATAGTACTCCAGGTGCGGGCGCACCATTGCGCGATACAGCGGCATGATGACTTCCTTCGTCCGGGTTGTGATACCCTTTTTGATGATGCCCAGCATTCTGTTTGCTTTCTTTGAGGCTGTCGCACATTGCGCCGATGGTTTCAGTGATGAGTCGACCATCTCCCCCAAGTCCCTTTCCAGGTTACTCACCCCTAGCAGTGTTCCCCCCATTTTGTAGTTGAACATCGGGTTCTTTTTCCCTACATGCATGACCTTGCATTTCTCTACGTTAAAACTCATTTGCCACTTTTTTGCACAGTCTTCCAGTCTCGTTAGGTCCCTTTGTAGGTCTTTACAGTCTTCCGTGTTTCTAACCCTGCTGCAGAGTTTGGTGTCATCAGCAAATTTGATAACCTCACATTTTGTCCCCGTTTCCAGATCGTTAATAAATATATTGAATAGTAGAGGTCCCAGCACCGACCCCTACGGAACTCCACTCGTGACCCATTGCCAATCTGAGTATTGGCCCTTGACTCCAACCCTCTGTTTCCTGCCCGCTAGCCAGTGTTTGATCCATCGGTAGATATCCCCTTGCACCCCGTGGTGCCACAGTTTTTTAAGTAGCCGTTCGTGTGGTACCTTGTCGAAGGCTTTTTGGAAGTCAAGGTAAATGATGTCTATGGATTCACCCTTATCCATCTGACTGTTTATTCCCTCAAAGAAGTACAGCAAGTTCGTGAGGCATGACCTTCCCTTGCAGAAGCCATGCTGGCTCGCCTTCAGTTGTCCATTGTTTTCTATGTGTTCGCAGATTGTGTCCTTTACCATTGCTTCCATCATCTTTCCAGGAACCGAGGTCAAGCTCACAGGCCTGTAGTTTCCCGGGTCACCCCTTGATCTCTTCTTAAAGATGGGCGTGACATTTGCTATTTTCCAGTCCTCTGGGATCTCCCCAGTTTTTAGGGAGAGGTTACATATTTGGCGAAGTGTCTCTGCTATTTCGTTTCTCAGTTCTTTTAGTACCCTTGGGTGGCTGCCATTCCTAAAAATTCAAAGGCCATGGGAATCCAGCAAGGAAAGGAGGATGTACTTGTACTGTTGCAAGGCTAAGCAGTTTACATGGTGGACAGTTCTACGACGTAGAAAACAAACGATTTCCGTTGAGGTGGTGGTCAATGCATATTGAAGTCTGGATGCAAATTTCATGTTTATGATTTTAATATTTGGAATAAATATGCACAGTTCTATCTCATAGGTAATGAAGGAGGTCTTTGCTTTCTCTGCATGGGAAGGCTATAAGCTGATATTGCTTTTGTTTGCTTTAAGCGACAGGGTCATTCTACTGTAATCATTCATGGTAAAGGGTCATGGGTTTGATATGCTGCCTTTCTGGGGTACATTATAGAAACATAGAAACATGATGGCAGATAAAGAGGCCAAATGGCCCATCCAGCCTGCCCATGTACAGTAACCATTATCTCTTCTTCACTCTAAGAGATCCCACTTGGGCTCACAATCAAAGGGCTCCTTTTATCAAACTGTGATAGAACTTTTTACTGCAGGCTGGTGAGGTAAATATCCGATGCTCATAGGAATTGAATGAGCTTTGGAGCATTTGCCTCACATTCCCCCCACATCACCCAACATTACTGGTCCACCCCTGACATCTATCAGAGCCTTAGGCCCCTCCCACTACATCCCATTGGGAGGGGGGAGGTCGGTCATTCACAGCACGCTGCCCTGTAGGCAGGAGGGAGTGGGCTTGCCTCCTGTCGATCTGTCATTGGCAGGTACGGGGGTGGTATGAGGTTGTGGGAGGGGGTCCAACAATGTGGAGTGATGTGGGTGGGATGTTGGGGAGGGTCGGGGGATGTCGAGGGTGGTCAAGCAATGTTGGGGGTTGCGGGGGTCTGGGGATGTCAGAGGGATGTTGGGAGAGGGGTGTAGGGCTCCACAGCTCAGCTGATCCTGGCAGGGTGAGTCCCTATCAGCGGAGCTGGCAGGAATCCCCCAAACTGGCTCAGATGATGGGGATGTCTGCCGCCATCAGACAAGGTAGTTGGGCACATCTTGCTTTTGTGCATTTTTCATGTGAACATTTTTATTTTTGAAAATGGCCAAAAAAGATAGACGTCCTAAGGACCAAAATTTATACATAGGAGAAGCTGCTTGTGCTGGCGAAGATTTAAAAAGGTACGAGGGTGGGAAGGGAGGGCGCGAGTGTGGCATTGGAGCATGGAAGGAGCAGGGGGTTGGCACAGAAGGCATGGGGGGCGCCACAGCCCTGGGTGCCTCCTACCCTCGCTATTCTACTGCCGTTACCACATCCTCCAGAAAGAGTAAAAAATAGATTTATTTGTACCTGTTCTATATCACTCAGGTTTTGGTAGACCTCAATGATATCTCCCCTCAGCTGCCTCTTTTCCAAACTGAAGAACCATAACCTCTTTAGTCTCTTAGTATAATAAATACAAGATAAGATACGATCTTTCCGGTTACAGCGCCCAGAATATGGAATTTTTTACCAGCATTTATTAAGGAAGAAAAATCGCTAAGTAAATTTAAAGGACTGTTAAAATGCTGGTTGTATAAGGATGCCTTTGAGACATAATCGTCGGATTCTCTTTTGACCCCATTCATTGCAGAAACTCACATTTCCTTTGTCTTAGGTTCTGAGAAAAGAATATTTTTTTTAAAAAAACTTTTTAAATTTTATTATACTTTTAAAATTTTTACCCTCCTTTGTATTTACCTTTCATATCTTCTTTACTATGCTTATTGTAGTTCTCCCATGTCCCCTATGTATAAGTCCATAATGTTCATATGTTTTGTTGTAGTTAATAACTAAGACCCTGTTTTTAATTGTAAATCGCCTTGAATTTATGATATTGCAATACATCAGAATTTTAATAAAACTTGAGAGGAATTCCATCCCCTTTATCATTTTTCTAATTCTATCTTTTTTTTTTGAGATTCAGCGAATAGAATTGAAAACAGTACTCAAGGTGAGGTTGCACCATGGAGTGATAAGAAAGGCATTATAATATTCTTCGTTTTAATTACCATCCCTTTCCTAATTTGCTTTTAGGGTGGAAGATTTCAGCACATTGTCTATGATGACACTCAGATCTTTTTCTTGGGTAATCTGGTAATGCTTGAGTGTTTTGTTTTCTTGACACTATAGAGGTCTTTTACTAAGGCGCATTAAAGATTAGCACACGCTAAATGCTAACGCATCCATAGAATATAATGGGGGCGTTACCATTTAGTAAAAGACCCCTCATGTCTAACTACAATTAAATCTTATCTGACATTGAACAAATTGCACTTAAATGTAGCTAAAACACATGGTTCTTTTTTTTTTTAACCATCTTGGATGATACCAGTTTGACATCTATTTTTCATTTTGAGGGGTTTGATATCCCAATATTAAAAGAAATTACATATTTGGATATTATCATTGCTTCATTCTTATATTTCAGAAAGCCACAGCATGATGGCTGAAACATCAGTTCCACTTATTCAGACAAGGCAAGACCCAAACAGTAACAATCATGACATTATCTGTGGAAGCCTAAGAGAACAAACTTCAGAACAGTAGTTCAAGCCTTTGTTTTCTCTATTTTTGATTACTGTAATTCTTACCATTGTTATTAGGGTTACTGTATTCATCTTTTCTTATGTTGCAAATTGCACAAAATGCAAAAATAATGATAACCTGCAATGCTTCTCAATTTGAGCATATTACTCCATCTTTGATTAAATTACATTGGCTACCAATTATCGTATATATTTGAATATAAGTCGAGACCCCCATTTTTCCCCCCAAAAGGAGGAAAAATAGTTGACTCAAGTATAAGTTAGGGGGCTTAATATTCAACTGCCCTGCCCTGCCAGGATCTGTACCCAGCCCTGCCTCCCTCCCCTGTCAGGCTCTTCACCCAGCCCCCTCCCTGCCAGGCACTGCACACAGCCCCCTTCCTTCCCTCCCTTGTGGGAGCCATTCAGGAAGCCACTAAGTGCAGAGCAGCAGTGCCAAATTGCACTCCTGCTCAGTACCAGTCAGCGGCTGAACCCAGAACTTGCAGCAGCGACCGACTGAGTTAGCAGTGGGGCAGGAGCATGGAAAGTTCGCTCTTGCCCGCTATACTTCTAGACCACCAGGGATTCCATTGGCAGAGGAGCTAGGATGGACAGGGCAGGGAGGGGGGACAGGGTGTAGAGCCTGGTGGCCCAGTGAAGGCTTGCAATAAGTCTGGGAGGGGGGAACGTGGGTGCTGGGTGCTGGCCCAAATATAAACTGGGACCCCCATTTTTGGGCCCCAAAATCCCAGTTTATATTCTAGTACATATGGTAAATGGAGAATCTAGTTTTAAGATTTTGTTATTAGGTTCTAAAATGCTACATGATGAGACACCTGTATGTATTGCAGCGAACTTAAAAATTCATAGCCCTAAGCATAGCTTACATCTAGTTCACCTTAAGTATTGCATTCAATTCTGGTCACTGTATCTCAGAAAAGATAGAGTGGAATTACTGTAGAAATGGCTCAAAGAAGAGTGACCAAGCTGATAAAAGGGATGAATATGAGGAAAAACTAAAAAGGTCAAGGCTCTTCAGCTTAGAAAAGAGATGCCTGAAATGAGATATGATTGAGGTCTACAAAATCCTGAATAGCGTAGAACAGGTAGAAGTGAATCAAATTTTTACTCCATCAGAAATTGCAAAGACAAGAGAAGACTCAATGAAGTTACAGGAAAATACTTTTACAAAGTTTTTTGGGGGTTTTTTGTTTTAAGAAAAAAGAAAGAATATAATTTTCTTACAAAGTTGTTTTTTTTTTTTAGTTTTAAGAAAAAAAATATTTTGTAGGAAAATTATTTTTAAACCAATAGGAGGAAACATTTTTTCACTCAAAGAATAGTTAAGCTCTGGAGCTCGCCAAAGGATGTGGTAGCTGTGGTTAACACAGATGGGTTTAGTATAAATCATGTTTTATTGGCACACCATCAGTAAATACACAATACAGCACGACAATACAACACGGTCGCGAACACCAAACGTACCATCAAACACATTTTCACCCCAACCAAAGAATCCCCCCAATCCCCACCCACTCCAAAACCCAAACCCCCACCCCATCCCAAACCCACACCATGAGACCCAATCCATACCCAAAAACCCCCAGCAAAAAAGGAGTATGCTGAGCAAGCTGAACACAGATGGGTTTAAAAAAGGTTTGGACAAGTTCCTGGAGGAAAAGTCCATAGTCTGCTCTTGAGATAGACATGGGGAAAGCCACTGTTTGTCCTGGGATCGGTTGCATGAAATGTTACTGCTACTTGGATTTCTGCCAGGTACTTATGACCTGAATTGGCACTGTGGAAACCAGATATTGGGTTAGATGGCCCACTGATCTGACCAGTCAGCAGGGTTGCATTACTTCCCTTCTTGTGGTTCAGTTCTGAGCTGCAGAGCTCAATGCATTCTGGGACACATACACCCCCTTTTGGGCTTGTACCCCCTGCTGCCTATTGGTATAATTGCAGCCTTAATTAGGAAGAACCCCCCCCCCCTTACTTCTTTGCATAAGGGTGTGATAATTTGACGTATGTGCAATTGTTGTGTGTGTATTTTGTAAGCTATCTAGATTGGTAAATGCGAGTACAGCAGCATATAAGAATTTTTAAATAAATGTTCCTTATCAGATACCATGAGACATTTTGTTTACAAACCCTATTGGGTTATTTTTAAATGCTTATAAATTTCAGATTGTAGAATCAGATGTTAATCTTTGTTGGGAAATGTCAAGAAGAAGTGTTTTTTTCCCTAAACAGGAAGCTCAATCCTATTTTGACAATGCTCATATACCCAATGGGATGAAATGGCAGAATGTTAATCCTTCAAGTTGTGTAGGATCTCATTCTCGGGCAAATGACTAAACCTTAGCTAAATAGAGGCCACGACCGCCAAACCTGATTTTCTTGCTCAAAGATGAGGAACCTTAGAGGCATTGTTCCCTTGTGTCCGCCATTTCCTTGTATCAAAAATAGTATATAATTAATACAGTCACAGTAACCATTCAGGGAAATATATTTCTGATAAATGTGCTGTGCTAATTCAGACAGGACTTCCCAGCAGAATAACTCCAGGATTAGATAAGGGGGAGGGTCTGAGCCCAGCATCAAGTATCTGTGCCACTTTCCTGTCTTCTGTTTCAAGTTTGTTTAGAAGCTTTATATCAATTGCTTATTTTCACGTTTTGAAACACAGTCTCTGAACCTAACAGATGTTCCTTCTAAACACAAGAGAGAGAAAGAGAGAGATGTCAGGCAGCAGAGAAGACCCAAGAGAGAGAATGGGAGAGGGAACAGAGAGAAAAAATGTACATAGAGGATGAAAGGGAGTGAAACATGCATAGTGCTAAATTGGAGAGAATAAATGTGGCTTGTTCAGCTACAGATCGTGACTGCGCCTTCTCCAATGGTATTCCTAGGTTCCTCAGACCCTGTGATAAGTTACCAATACTGCTCACTGTCTGGAAACAATTGAAGGCTTGTTTGTTTGCCATGGATAGTGTGGTGATTAGTGGTTGGTTGAGGGTGTAGAGGAGAAAGGGTCTGAGGGTGGGTTGGATTATTGCACAGTGGGCTCGACATTCATCTAGGGGTGGGCAGTGCTTTAGTTGTCTTCTGCCAGCATTAAACCCGGATGCATACAATGCTGAGTCATATCCAGCTGCCAGCATTGAATATCCGCCATTTATTGGCTGCTAAAAAGTTGAACAATTAGGCCGATATTCAGCATTCGCTGGTTGAGGTGTTAGTTAAAGATAGTTCTGTTATTTATGTGGTTAGACATAAGTGCTAAACTTATCTGGTTAGGTGATGATTATCTGCACCTAAATTGATAAATCATGCGACATTGCTGGTTTAGTGGTAGGCGCTAACCATGAATATTAAGCAGGAAATAATCAGTTAGAACATAATGGCCATACTAGATCAGACCAATGGTCCCTCTACCCAGTATCCTGTTTCCAACAGTGGCCAATCCAGGCCACAAGTACCTGACAGAAGCCCAAATAGTAGCAACATTCCAGAGCTTAGACTGTGATGTCATAATGCCTTATTCCACCAATGCAGGGAAGTATAAAGGAAGAAGATAAGTATATAAATTTCACTAGCAAGATAGAAAAAAAAAAGAAATTAAATAGAAAAAGCAGAAATTAAACAAACCTAGCAAAATAAGACAAGAAAAGTATAAATTAAAATAAAAATAAACTCCAGTCTTGTTTCCAGTTCCAAGCTTGATACCAGTCCAATAGAGCAGCATATCTGCCTCAACTTCACGACTTGCACCTCTGCCAGAGACCCCAATATAAGCCAGGGAGAAGGACTCAAGTGGAGATTCAGGGACTGAAGTAGGACATCAGGACATGACTTCACCAAGCCAAATTCCCCATGGTTGCTGTGGGAGGCGGTTCAGGCAGAATATACCAGTTTACAGCCAGGAATGAATACCTGCAGACCCAAGAGAACACAGCGGGAATATTCAAGACACTGCATGGCGGTTGCCAAAGGCTACTAAAACCGTTATAACTCCTGGCGGCTGCACTGGCTACCGGTAAATCATAGAATTACTTACAAAATAGCTTTACTCACACATAAAATATTAGTAAACAAAGCCCCAGCATTTTTAGAAAGATTTCCAATACCATACATCCCTGTAAAATCTTTAAGATCAGAAGAAAAATCTCTGTTAGTAATTCCCTCATTAAAAATCATTTATTCAGGGAGGGATATGATCTTTTCTGTTACAGCTCCTCAAGTTTGGAACTTGCTTCCATCCAATATAAGAGAAGAAAAATTACTTAATAAGTTTAAAGGCCTACTAAAAAGTTGGCTGTTTAAGGACGCCTTTAATTGACCCATTTAATATCATATGACCTCATTCTGGAATTTATCTGGACAAGGAACACCGTTAAGTAGAAATTAAGCGGGTAACATTCCCCAATCTTCTGTCTCCTTACCCACCCTTTTTCATTTGTTTTGGAATTGTATTTAATCCAATGTTTTTAGCCTCCCCCCCCCCTCAATTGCATTTTTACATCATAATCGTTTTTAATGGTCTGTTTTTTTATTTTTTTCCACTTTTAATTTTTGTAAATCGCATTGGATTTGGATATTGCAATCATATCAAATATTTTAAATAAACTTTGAAACTTGAATAAACCAGACTTGGAACCAGAGAAGAGCAGATCCAATGTTAGAGCAGATCCGATGTTAGAGCAGAGAATATTAGAGCAATGTAACTGCTGCAGCTGTGAAGGACCAAAAAGGGAGCCCAAGGAGGCCTCAAAGACGAGACAATCAAGGCACAACAAATACTACCCTCGCTACGCCACTGTTATCACCTACAAAATAGGTAGCAGTATCGACTCAAACACTAATGGCCACGTGCAAATGGAGACATTAGTGTTGGGGCTACTGCAGTCCATTTGTTAATGCTGTTTTGTAAAAGGGCCCCTTTATGATGCTTGTATTATATACCACCTTGCGACAAATTAGACAGTTAGGCCTGAATAGTGCGTCTAAACTTAGGCGTGGTTTAGACGTCCTTGCAGCGCAAGTGGCAATCAGCGATACTTAGGCATTACATAGGCTTCTCCTAGACATCTGTACAACGCTGAGCGCGAGTTAAACGCAGCTTTCTGAAACGTCATCTAGACGTCTCTACACTGCCATTCCAAGACACTAGATAGACGTCCCTACGATGTTATATATATTTCAGCATGTTATAATTATTTCACCATTGTAAGCTTTCACATAATTAACCCAAAGTATAGGATCATTAAAAGGATAATAAAAACACAGTATAGCATGTTTAAACCAATATTTATAATATATTAGTTTCAGTGGGAGTTGATCTGGGAATATCAGTGAGTATATTGAAAAAATGTGACATGCTAACCTTCACTCTAATCCGCTGTGCTAGACAACAAACCATACAATAATAGCAATTCTGATTTGATTATACTGCTTCTTATAGATAGTGAATGGCAGTTAATTCTGCTAGGAGATAGAACACTGCCCTGTTATATCTTTTTACTTCGTGATTTCAGAATTGTATACTTTACCATTATAAAAACTTAAAAAATATGCCATGTCTAAAAGGAGAAATAAAAGATGGAAAGTACTGAGTAGGAGATGAACTCAAATTATCAGCATGGAAGGGAGAAACTTCAGATTTATGCTACACAGAAAGTTGTACAGAAATGTTATCAACTCCTATAAGAAGTGGAAAGCATAGGACTTTGAGCACCATTTAGGCTTCTGATAAACTTCGTTTAAGCTCCAGGCAGCCTAAGTCATTCAATGAGCTTTCTCTGGGCTTCCCAGAGACGTTATTTGAGAGAGGTTTTATACAAGTGATTCCTTGCTCTAAATAACACTCTCTTTGTCTTGAAACATTGCTACAATCAGCTCATTCTTCAGACCAAAGCCAAATCCCATAACTTCAATTGGCCAAGCTTGAAAACAGAATAAAAACACAGAACAAACCTGAATGTGGCTTCTAGTTCATTGCAAATGGAAGTATGAAGCTTGCACAATGATGACCTGTTGTGACATCATCAAGGTACACCAGGAACGTAGAATGCCATAAGTAAAACACAGGCCGGGAGTTGAACTCACAACCTCCAGAAGATGAGTATAGCGCTTTTACTCATTGAGCTACAACACCTTTCACTCCAGTGTCTCAGGCTCCTCTGTCATATCATACCTTAGTGAACTGCTAAGGTAAAATCTGCTTAGCTATCATCTCACAGTAGGCTGAGACATAAGAATGGTAGCTCAAAGGTTTAAAGCGCTGCTTTCACTGCCCCGAAACCCATATACTTAAGTATGGTTCAATAAACATGACATGGAGTCCAATAGTGCTGATTTTATCGCTAACCTTCATTCTAACCACTGTGAAAAGTACAAAATCACTAGGCAGTGAATTGGTTCGGCTATCTCTATCCCCCTTCCGAGGGCAAGGAGCGTCTGAAAACACCCGGGCTGGCTCAAACGCAAACAAATCAAAAAAGACAAGGATACTTAGCTTCTCCGATAGAATCTGGAGGGCAGAAAAAAACAGCTAAGGATGAATCTGTCCAACGGGGCTCCGTTTCGAGGGGGAACCACCCCTCTTCCTCAGGAACTAGCTGAGTGATCCGATTGTGCTCTCAGATGCCAGCCAAAGAGTAGAAAGTCCAGAGTGAAAATGGCGCTGGCCAAAGGGGAACACTTCTGCGTATTTAACTGCAGAACTAATGACGTGACGACATCATAACCATGTGATAGGACCGGGAAAGTTTAAAGTCCAGAAATGGCTTATTAAAAACATGAAAGAACAAGTCTCAAAAAAGTCATTTAGATGGCACAATGCCATTCAATGCACTCATTAAGACCTGATTTCAGAAAGCCACTATTTAATGTAATGTAATGTAATTTATTTCTTATATACCGCTAAACTCCGTTAGGATTCTAAGCGGTTTACAGAAAAATAGACAATAGGGTGCATTAAAATTAGAAGTAAAATAGGTACTTAGAAATTCCCTTACTGTCCCGAAGACTCACAATCTAACTAAAGTACCTGGAAAAATGACAATTAGTAGAGTAATGAAGAAATAAAATAGAGAATAGATGAGAAAAATAAGAAAATAAACATTCTAATAAGACTACAATGATCTAAAGGACTTTGAAAGGTTGAAAAAAGAGGGGAGATGCAGAGGGAATGAGAAACAGATAGAGTCGAGGAGACAAGATGGCGACGGGAGTGGACGTGTGAGTTAAAGCTCCCGCTCTAGCAGTAACATTTTACCTTTGGTAAAGTTTTCTTCAGTTTTTCTTTGATGCCTAAGAGGAGGGGACGGCAGAGGGTTATCCCTCTTCCCTTGGCCGCGACTTCAACTCCGCGTCAAGCTGCGATTACATCCTACGCAGTCCCGATGGCGTTGGGCGGATCCGCAGCTGAGCTCCAGGAGCAGCTCAGCCTGGATGGCGACGCGTCGCTGAGCCCTCTGGGACCTGACCCCCCTCCTCCCCCGAGCAGCGCAACGGAGCTGGGATTTCCTGCAGAGGGATTTCGGCAACAGCCGATCCAGGAGATAACGCCGTTGCAGGCTAACTCGGAGAGAAGAACGGAAGGAGGAGGAGGAGCACTGCAGGCAAGCGGTGGTGAGAATGGGGGAGGTGAAACCCGGGAAGGAGAGCGGGAACCCGGGTTACCTCATTTATTATCTAAAAAGGACAATAAAAGAGCCTGAAACAACTACTGAACAAGATTTAACAATTTTCTTGGAATCATCAAATATTGAAGTGTCCGGACGAGCTACACTGATAGTATCTCTGGTATTCCATCAGGACAAAGAAATGATTCTGAAATTGTATTATGGTCTAAAACAAGTTTCTTTTTTGGGAGAAAGAATATATATATTTCCGGATGTTTCAAAATGGACTCAGACTAGAAGGAAAGAATTTCTTACATATCGGGAAAAAGTCTTATCATTAGGAGCTTCTTTTCAGTTAAGATTTCCTTGTAAATGTTTTGTTGTATTTCAAAATAATAGATATATTTTTTATGATTCACAGCAGTTACGTTTCTTTTTAGAAGGTAAAGGAGTTTCATTTGTGCCATAGTGATTTTCGGTATAACTCAAGTCTATCATTATTATTAAACCATCGGTTGTCACTTAATTTCCTTTAAATATTTAATATGTGATCTTTCCTGGAAGAATTTCTTTTTCTTTGTCTCCTTCCTCTTTTATTGAGGACTATGTTAAAAAGTTTGGGTTTTTTTCCTTTCTTGTTAATATATTGATCCAATAATGAAAATGGATTTATTTCTGTATTATTTTTTTTTTTTTAATTATTATAATTACTAAAAGAAAGATTGGATGTATTAATATCGTATATTGCCTGATAAGCACAATTGTTGTTTATTTGAAAAAATTTAAATAAAGAATTAAAAAAAAAAAAAAGAAAAAAGAGGGGAGATAAGAATAGATGCAGAGGGAGAACCGTTGAAGCAATAGAATTCTGGGGAAATTTAAATGAAATTTGAATGATAAAATAAAAAAAAATAAGTGGTAAAACAATAAGTGAGATTAAAAAATATATCATAAACTAAAAAGAATTGAAAATAAAATCAAAATAGTCAAAACTGAAGTCCAGCTTGAACGGACCCCCGAGCCGACCGTTGGTCCGATGGCCAGACTGCAGCCCTCCTCCGTTGGCTCTCCCCTGCTGGCATGGGGGAGGAGCGAAGACAGTGTCGGGTGCCCCACTGGAACGGGCTCCCGAGCCTACCATTGGATCGATGGCCGGACTGCAGCCCTCCTCCGTCAGCTCTCCCCAGCTGGAATGGGGGAGGAGGGAAGACAGTGTCGGGTGCCCCGCTGGAACGGGCCCCCGAGCCGACCGTTGGTCCGATGGCCGGACTGCAGCCCTCCTCCATTGGCTCTCCCCTGCTGGAATGGGGGAGAAGCGAAGACAGTGTCGGGTGCCCCGCTGGAACGGGCCCCCAAGCCGACAGTTGGTCCGATGTGTTGCGCCTAACTTTAGACATGCTTTAGGCATCAGATTTAAGTGGATAATGAGCGATTTATGGGTCTTAGCAAGCGTTAATTGGAACTTAGACGGACTTAGGCGTCCTTTAGGGAATAGTCGCGTGTAAGTTTGTTAACGTGGGCGTAACATGGGCGTGGTTAAGGATAGGCACCACATAGACGCTAGTTAGGCGACAGAGGGCATCTAAACAGTGTGGAAAATGTAGACGTCTAAGATACGCTTAGTGCATTACAGACACGATGCCTAAACAGTGCCTAAACGCTGATTGCCACTTTTGCGCTACAAGGACGGCTATAGCACGCCTAAAGTTAGGCGCACTTTACAGAATCTAGACCAGAATCTATATCCCTCTGTATGTGACTCACCAACCCCTATATGTCCTGTCTCTCTGTCCAAATTAGATTGTAAACTTTTCTGAGCAGGGACAGTCTATTGCATGTTAAATGTACAGCGCTGTGTATGCCTTTCTGTGCTATAGAAATGATAAATAGTAGTAGTAGTCATATAACAAAAAGTGAGGTAAGTTGAGATTGTGCATTTAAAATATTTCCAAAGGAAGATGTCTCTGCTAGCGGGATCCCTCTCGTAAGAAAGGAAATGCAAGCAGGGAAAAGGCTGAATTTAAGCCATACAATCGTAGCTCAAAAAATGTCTGCATGCTGCTTTCACGTTACCTGCTTTTGAAAGTTTTTAAGAAAAAAAATACAGTTTCCCTATATCAAACACAGTTATGCTTTGTTTTAGAAGCTGAATTTATATGGAATACATGTTAGTTTGAAGAGGTCTAAATAGTTTGACAATTTTGACATCCCTAGCCTTTTCAGGTGTGCATTGACCTTTGCGGTCTAAATTAAGGAATTCTTTCAAACAATGCAAACTTTAATTGTGATGATGCTGTGTGAGGGAGTAAGGGGTTCTCCTTCACTGAGGTTTCAGTTAGGCCACTAGACAGCAGGGGGCGCTAGCCCAATAGTAAGCCACCATAGTGGAGGAAGGGCAATCCTGCTGAGTCACAGGAGCGGGTCTCAGGCAGGGAGGAGTGTATATGCCCCAGAGTGCAGTGAGTCAGAGTCCCCAGGATTGAGAAAGAGACTTCCAGTTTTCCCTAGCCATGGGCTGAAACAGAGTCCTGGGAGGCAGAGTGGCTCAAGTGAGTGAAAGGAGTGTTCTTTGTGTGGCTGAGGTAAGCCACTGATATACTGAAGTTGTAGACTTTTATTCCAGATCTGGCTGGTGCTAGATCATGGGTTAGATGTACTTTGTTAAGCTTGTGTTTGAGGCAGCTGTGAACCAAGAAGAACAAGTATGGTAATACAGAAGTTTAGGAATGCTAGGAATGATAAAGAAGGGGATCACGAACAGATTGGAGAAGGTTATCATGCCGCTGTACTGGGCCATGGTGCGCCCTCACCTGGAGTACTGCATCCAGCACTGGTCGCTGTACATAAAGAAGGACCCGATACTACTCGAAAGGGTCCAGAGAAGAGCGACTAAGATGGTTAAGGGGTTGGAGGAGCTGCAGTACAGCGAAAGATTAGAGAAACTAGGCCTCTTTTCCCTCGAACAGAGGAGATTGAGAGGGGACATGATCGAAACATTCAATGTACTGAAGGGGATAGACTTAGTAGATAAGGACAGGTTGTTCACCCTCTCCACGGTAGGGAGAATGAGAGGGCACTCTCTAAAGTTAAAAGGGGATAGATTCCGTACAAACAGTGGCGTACCTAGGGTATGTGGCACCCGGGGCCCATCATTTTTTGACACCCCCCCCCCCCCCTCATGTAAAATTTTTTTTTTTTTTTTTTTTTTGCAATAACCATGAAATGGAATAAATGGTCAGAATAGAAACAGGCAGTGAAAATTTTCTTTTTTTTTTTTTTCCAAAGTATTTTTATTGAGAATGGCAAAAGGTCCAGACAAGCAACCATGGTCTGTACAGAAACTTATACATTATCAAAAAGAACACAGAATGAGAGTAACAGCAACAACAAGCATGAACAAGCCTCTCCCAAGAGAAAATTGCCAATGAGAGGCATAGCAATACACAACAAAAGGCCAAAACTTGGGGCAAGCAAACAAATCCCACCCCAGAACCCACAAGAATAATAAGCCGGACTAGACCCTCAGCCATATTTTATAATGAAAAAAACCCCCACAAGCAACAACACCCAGACCGCTCACCAGACACACCAATCCGCACAACAAGCACCCAAGAAACACCCAGCCACCACCCAGACAAAACTACCAGACACACCTACCCCACCAAGCCCAGACCCAACCCCCCCTCCCCAGAGAGTGCAAGCGCAAAGTGGACCGTGAAAAGGGCAGCTGCAGAAGTGGAAAGCCCCAGATAAGTAGGTTAGCTAAAGAAAGCCCACAGATAGAAGAAATCAGGATAACAGAAGTTCCAACAAATGCTCCCACAGAAAATTTTCTTTTATTGAACCTCATTTATGTAACCATTATTCCAAACATAACATAACATAAATTATGTCTGAATTGTCATGACATCAGAAGTACATATGGAGTAGTTGCAGGTGATGCTTGGGACAGTTCTGATTATGTTAGTTTGGTTTTATGTGTTTTTTTAATAGAAGGGTTTTTATTTCTTTTTTTAAGGTTTTGTAGTTTGTGGTCGAGGTCAATAGGTTGTAGAGTTGGGGGTCAAGTGTTGCAGCTCGAATGGCTAGGAGGTTGTCGAACAGTTTTTTTCTTTTGACGTTTTTGGTTGGAGGGTGTGTGAATGGTGCGTGAGTTCTCCTATGTCTGTTTGAAGTGGATTGAATTATTTAGCTGAAGAAATTAGTTACCCCCCCCCCCCATTCCACACACATTAATTCTCTTCCATTTTTGTTCCCATTATAAAAAAACACTGATAAGTTCCCAGGAAAAAAATACATTAAAATAAGAAGTGAAAACAAAGGCCCCTACAGATGAGAACATAACATAAGAATAGCCTAACTGGGTCACACCAATGGTCCATCATGCCCAGTAGCCCATTCTCATGGTAGCCAATAGTGCTGCCCGATTCAGAGAAAAATATTTCATTCGATCCGATTCATCCTGTTGAATCGATTTTTCGATTAGATTCACTGTTAATGACACCGCTTTTTAAGTTTAAACAAAGTATAACAATAAATTTCACAACAACAATAAATTTCACAAAGTACTTAAAAAAAAAAAAAAATCACATTTTTCCATTAAAGCAGTTCTGGAGACATTTGCTTGAACAGTCTTTTTTCCCAGTCCATAAGCAAGCAATATGAAAAAGATTTCCTTAATTATCTACTCAAACATTTTTGCTATTTACTTTCATTGTACCTATACTATTATTCAGTAGAAAAAATGGACTTAACTGTGCAGGAAATGAATCTCCTCATACACCCACCATATAGTGCAAAAATGTGCAAAGGTCTGTTTTTTTCTTTCGATCACTACATAGCCTAATGCCACACCAGAAATAGCTAAGAAGAAAAAAAAAAAAAAAAATTTTAAATTGAATCAGGTTGGGCAGACTGGATGGACCATTCGGGTCTTTATCTGCCGTCATCTACTATGTTACTATGTATGTATGTTACAAGCAGCGCTGTTACAAACATATTCTGAAGGTCAATGCTAAGGTTGACAAAGTTTCCTTCCTTGGACCAGAAGGAGATACTGACAAACCACTGGAAGAGATTCTAAAACAACTACCCAGAAATAACACCCAAAGACCCACTCAGTGTGTGAACCAGTTGAGTGGAGTGGACTAACTGGGGGTGGAAATGGGCCCAGAGTTTGCTCAGCAGAATTTCCCAGACTACCTCTTCCTCTCAACACACTGACATGCTACCACCACCACCAACACTAGGAACACCTCACCGAGTATGCCAGCAATGCTTATAAACTTTATAAAACACATTATTATATTTTCTTATAAAGCATATATTTTAACTGAACTCAGCCTTGCCATTCACAAAAATAGAAAAGTTCCCATTTCAAGCTGTCTCATGTACACTTTTCAAATCTAACATATTGTAATCACAAAACAGAAAATAAAATTATTTTTTCTACCTTTTGTTCTCTGATCAATATTCAAATCTTGTTGGTCCCAGGCTCTTGTTGTCTTGCTTGCCAGGGTCTCCTTTCTCCGTGCTAACCATCCGTCTGCCATCTCTGTTCTCCCCTTCCGTTTCCCTTCCCTCTCCCGGAGATCTGGCATCTTTCCTTTTTTTTGTCTCCATCCACAGATTCACCTTTTCTCAACTCCCCACCACCCCAGGATCCACCATCTCTCCCTTTCTGTTCCCAACTATCCTCCTATCCAGTATCTCTATCCCCCCTCCACACCATCCCCTGTCTCCAAGTTCTCTCCCTTTCTGTTCCTTCCCTCCCTAAATCCCATTATGCACCATCTCTCTCCCACTCCTCTGTTTTTAGACCCATTATTTCTAACCCCCAAAGTCTGGCATATGCATGTATCTTTGAACCCCCCCTTCCCTCTCTCCCTCTGTGTACTTTTACACCAGGACCCCCCTCCCCCGAAGGTCTGTCCCCCCTCCGAAGGGCTACACCCCACCCCTGAAGACCTGCACCCCCCGAAGGACTTTACCTCCCACCCGAAGGTCTGTCCCCCTCTGAAGGCCTAAACCCCACCCCTGAAGGACTGCACCCCCCCCCGAAGGCCTGCACTCCCTTGAAGGTCTGCACCCCCCCGAAGGCCTGTCCCCCCCTTGAAGGCCTGTCCCACCCCCTTGTAGGCCTGTCCCCCCTTTAAGGCCTGCCTGCCTTTCCCCCCCTTGAAGGCCTGCACCCCCCTTGAAGGCCTGCACCCCCCTTGAAGGCCTGCACCCCCCCTTGAAGGCCTGCACCCCCCCTTGAAGGCCTGTCCCCCCCCTTGTAGGCCTGTCCCCCCCCTTGTAGGCCTGTCCCCCCTTTAAGGCCTGCCTGCCTGCCTTTCCCCCCCTTGAAGGCCTGTCTCCCCCTTGAAGGCCTGCACCCCCCCTTGAAGGCCTGCACCCCCCCTTGAAGGCCTGTCCCCCCCTTGTAGGCCTGTCCCCCCCCTTGTAGGCCTGTCCCCCCCCTTGTAGGCCTGTCCCCCCCTTGAAGGCCTGCCTGCCTTTCCCCCCTTGAAGGCCTGCACCCCCCTTGAAGGCCTGCACCCCCCCTTGAAGGCCTGCACCCCCCCTTGAAGGCCTGTCCCCCCCCTTGTAGGCCTGTCCCCCCCCCCTTGTAGGCCTGTCCCCCCCTTGAAGGCCTGCCTGCCTTTCCCCCCTTGAAGGCCTGCACCCCCCCTTGAAGGCCTGCACCCCCCCTTGAAGGCCTGTCCCCCCCCTTGTAGGCCTGTCCCCCCCCCTTGTAGGCCTGTCCCCCCCTTGAAGGCCTGATGCCCCGACCCACCCCGAAGGACCGCTCGCCCCCCTGGCCTCCCCGCACCACCTATGAACAGCCGCAGCAGGATCGCGAAGTCAGCGTCGGGTACCAGCCCTAAGGGGGTGTTCCCGGCCTTGCCGTTCAGTCCCCCGCCACCCCCGAAGGACCGCTCGCCCCCCTGGCCTCCCCGCACCACCTATGAACAGCCGCAGCAGGATCGCGAAGTCAGCGTCAGCGATCCCTGCTGCTTCCTGCGCCACGGTCCCCGCCCCTCCTCTGACGTCAGAGGAGGGGCGGGATCGCGTCGTAGGAAGCAGCGCAGGGATGCTGACGCTGACTTCGCGATCCTGCTGCGGCTGTTCATAGGTGGTGCGGGGAGGCCAGGGGGGCGAGCGGTCCTTCGGGGGTGGCGGGGGACTGAACGGCAAGGCCGGGAACACCCCCTTAGGGCTGGTACCCGGGGCGGCCCGCCCCCCCCCGCCCCCCCCTAGGTACGCCACTGCGTACAAACGTAAGGAAGTTCTTCTTCACCCAGAGAGTGGTAGAAAACTGGAACGCCCTTCCAGAACCTATCATAGGGGAAAACACCCTCCAGGGATTCAAGACAAAGTTAGACAAGTTCCTGCTGGACAAGAACGTGCGCTGGTAGGGCTAGTCTCAGTTGGGGCACTGGTCTTTGACCAGAGGGCCGCCGCGTGAGCGGACTGCTGGGCATGATGGACCACTGGTCTGACCCAGCAGCGGTAATTCATATGTTCTTATTTCTGTTCCTTGAAAAATATAGCTTGTTTTCTGAACCTTTTGTTCATATGCAGTGTACTGGCTGTGTTTATGCAGACCTCTCCTGGAAATCCTACCCAGCCTTGTAGCATGCTGCTAGTAATTAATTTCTTGCAAGCCTGAAAGCTATCAATGCAGTGTACATTGTATGTGTGGAAGGTATTTATATGTTTCTCTTGACTTCATAACTGCCATTCTCAGAAGTGACTTTCCTTTTTAACTATACAGTATTTAATTTGTTTTCACGTGTTGGTAACTTTTTCTTTTAAAAATGATGCAGGCTATGAAAAAATAATTGGAGAAGGGAAGAACAAGCTTCAGAGATAAAAGAAAGGGAGGGGAGACAGACAGAGAGCGAGAGAGGAAAAATTAAACACAGCAAGAAGCAGATTTGCTGAGTAGAAAATCTAAAATTGTTCTTCTTCCTTGTTAGGCACAGACAGTGACAATGGATAAATCAGAAGCCCAGTTTTTGTTTCTAAATGCCAATCTGGATATTTGTGACTATTAGTGCTTCTCTTTTAAGATGTTTAAAAACTGGAATTATTTATCGTTTACTATTTATTCAGATTCATGATATACCACAGTTCATATACATACATATGCCAAATCAGTTTGCATCTTAAAAATAAGCCAGCCGATGTTCAGCTGGGGTCAGTCAGCATTTTCTTTGAAACGCTGACTGTTGCTGACTGGATTAGCCCCTGAAATTTAGTACCAGGCCATGTCCAGGTGCCAACTTTGAATATCTGGGGCTAATTTTCACTGCCCTGGCTGAATGTTTGGCTGGGACACGCATAAACTACTTTTGAGGTTAAAAGCCCTCTCAGCCTCCCATATAGCCCCTGCTTCCCCAGCCTGCAAGCATCACTGCCCCTTCCCTTCCCCCCAAAGGAGTCCCCACCTTCCAACACCTCCAAGGTCTAGGTAGGCTCCTCTGGGCCTGTCTGTCTCCCTGGAGGTCCTAGTGGGGTGGTTGGGGACAAAAGTAGCCCCCTCACTCCTGCCTCTTTCAGCTGCACTCTTGAGGTAGAATGCCTATGAGCGTCAGAGCAGTTACCGCCACTGCCGGCGCTAAAACCCACGATCTGCGTTTGTAAAAGAGGGGGGTTAATGCACAACTGCAAGATGCATTCCCGGCCTGCCTGTGGACATAACCCTTTTGTAGTTTTACGCCACAGCATTTAGGCATTAAGGCCGGATTCTGTAAACGATGCCTAAAGTTAGGAGCCTAGATCAGTCTGCTTAACTGATCTAGGCGCCTAACTTATCTATTTAAAAAGATTAATCAGTGCCAATAACAAGCAATTAGCACCCATATTTGGCTTAAATTAAAATTAATTGGGTGATAGGCACCTAATTTGGTAGGTGCCTACCACTTTCAGGTAGGTGCCTAGTCCAAGGTGTCTACCAGAAAGTGGGTGTGGTAAGGGGGTGGATCATGGGCGTGGTTTGTATGTAGGCGCCTGTTTTGTACTTAGGTGGCGGTATTTAGACCAAGAAAACCCTGGCATAAATATGATGTTAAACCAACAAAGCAAAAACAAAGGAGGTAACATAGAAACATAGAAAATGACGGCAGAAAAGGGCCATATCCCATCAAGTCTTCCCACTCCAATGACCCACCCCCCTGACTTTACCCCCCTAGAGATCCCACGTGAATATCCCATTTTCTTTTAAAGTCTGACCCGCTGTTGGCCTCAATCACCTGCAGTGGGAGTTCGTTCCAATGATCTTTCGGTGAAGAAGTACTTTCTGGAATCACCATGGAACTTCCATCCCCTGATTTTCAGCGGATACCCTCTGGTGGTCGAGGGTCCTATAAGACAAAAGATATCATCTTCTACCAGGATACGGCCCGTGATATACTTAAACGTCTCAATCATGTCTCCCCTCTCTCTTCGTTCCTCAAGTGAGTACAGGTACTTAATCAAAAAGAGGATACTCAACAAAAAGATTATTAATTACAAAAGAGGATCCATAATAGAACACAATTTCTAATAAATATTATTCAGCAAAATTTTTTATTTCTTACAAGATAATCATAAATAAACATACACAAATATCCATACATCCATATATGAAATCCAGAAGGAAGTCCAGAAGGCTAAAAATAAATAACATCAGTCTCTAGAATACTCTGAAAATCCACACAATCAGCACGCGGATAGTCCAAATTAGATAAAGTGTAAACTTATCTGAAACCAGTCCCAGCCAACAGAATATCCGATATCCAATATCCGTTGAAGCTGATTAATATCCAATAGAGGCAGATGAGATGAGAAATGAATTACAGTCAAGTCCTTCTGGAAGCTTAAATGTTCATCTGTTTTCATATCTCAGGCGATCAAAAATCAATCATGAAGTGCAAGTGTAAATCCATTTCAAAAGTGACGCGTGCAAATTCATAAAAAAATCAGTTCATAACATTCAACTCCCTCAACACGGATCATGTTTCGAACATCTCTTTGTCAAAAGGAAGATAAAGAGCTAGAGAGTAAAAAACATTCATGACATATCACTACAGATAAAATCAAGAACCAATCTAAAGTACTTAAACATAACCTATAAAAGTAAATGTAACATCTTTAGACGGTCTCTTACCGGGTAAGGAGGAGAAACAAGCGTACATTCAAGTAGCAACTGCCAATGCTGGCAGTCCGGAAGTAGAAAGCTTATGCACTACCGGTTCTAAATCAATTTAAATCTATTACAGGCAGAACTAGAAACAGCTGAAACAATTTAGTACTCACTCCCGAGAGGTGGTGGAGAATAAAACTGTGACTGAGTTCAAAGAAGCGTGGGATGAACACAAAGGATCTAGAATCAGAAAATAAAATTAAATATTGAACTAAGGCCAGTACTGGGCAGACTTGCACGGTCTGTGTCTGTATATGGCCGTTTGGTGGAGGATGGGCTGGGGAGGGCTTCAATGGCAGGGAGGGTGTAGATGGGCTGGAGTAAGTCTTAACAGAAATTTCGGCAGTTGGAACCCAAGACAGTACAGGGTAAAGCTTTGGATTCTTGCCCAGAAACAGCTAAGAAGAAAAAATTAAAAAATTTAATTGAATCAGGTTGGGCAGACTGGATGGACCATTCGGGTCTTTATCTGCCGTCATCTACTATGTTACTATGTCAATCAAGAATTTTTAACGTAATGTGAGCCATTCAATTTCTCTGTTAAGTCCATGAGGAATGACTGTGTTCCATTTAAAGATAAATATGGTGCGCCTAAGGTTAGGGCACCTACTTGTACCTAAGTCCACTTTAGACGCCACTAGGGCCTACTAAGGCGCCACTAATGGCCCTATTCTGCTCGATTGTATAACAGGTAGGCGCTCATTCTA
>NW_022985880.1:0-42255 GCF_902459505.1 Geotrypetes seraphini
TTGTGGGTTCAAATCCCATCCTGCTCCTTGTGACCCTGGGGAAGTCACTTAGATAGAGTGTGAGCCCTCCAGGTCAGACAGGGAGAATGTAAACCATTTAAGTTATAAGTGGTATATAAATAAAAAATTAATTAATTGTTTTGTATAGTTTGCAACAGTTTTATCACTAATGCCAGACCTGGTAGGTACAAGATGTTGCAATAATCCAGCATTCCCAAGATTAGGATTGTACTAAGAGACAAAAAATCTGCATACATGTCTTAGTTGTGCATTGTAATGATGGATTTTCAGATGACATTGTTGATCTGACATTGTCTATCTATAGTGATATAGGGGCTGGAACTCCTCTCGTATGAGGAAAGACTAAAACATTTAGGGCTCTTCAGCTTGGAAAAGAGACGGCTGAGGGGAGATTTGATTGAAGTCTACAAAATCCTGAGTGGAGTAGAACGGGTACAAGTGGATCGATTTTTCACACTCCGTCAAAAATGACAAAGACTAGGGGACACTCGATGACGTTACAGGGAAATACTTTTAAAACCAATAGGAGGACATTTTTTTCACTCAGAGAATAGTTAAGCTCTGGAACGCGTTGCCAGAGGATGTGTAAGAGCGGAGAGCGTAGCTGGTTTTAAGAAGGGTTTGGACAAGTTCCTGGAGGAAAAGTCCATAGTCTGTTATTGACAAAGACAGGGGGAAAGCCACTGCTTGCCCTGGGTTTTGGCCAGGTACTAGTGACCTGGATTGGCCACCTTGAGAAAGGGCTATAGGGCTTGATGGACCATTGGTCTGACCCAGTAAGGCTATTCTTATGTCTTACTTTTAGTACTGGATCTAGTTGGTAAGTTAGGGAGTTAATTTTTATGTTGGTTGCTGTAAGTTGGAATTTAAAATTCTCCTACACATTCTGAAAGAATCTAATTTGGTTGCATGAAATATTTGTGCAGTGGGGTTACGTGTCAGACAGCAGTGCAAATGGACAGATGTGGCACCCTGATGTGATTTAAGACTAAGTACAAAGAGAAGGAACCCTGACAATTTAAACAGAAACATCAGTAAATTCTGTTATCCTGCACCAATGGGGATTGGTGGATGCCGGATAATTGAAGTTTCTGGTTGCCTGAGAGTTACTGTAAAAATAGTTTTGTCTCCCCACCTCACTATCTTCTTCTCTCTATCATTCCCCCCCACCCCCACTTGTACGTCCAGCATCTGTTCCTCCCTTCGGTCTAGGTGACTTTTTCTCCCCCTCCCTTCTCCCCCTCCTTATGGATCCAGCATCCTGCTGGCCCCTCGCCACCCCACATACATTTCTGGTTCTCCTCCCCCCCATGCAGTGTGCCCTCCCTCCCTCCTGGACCCCTCTCACTTGTTGAAGGAGCAGCAGCCGATCTGCAGATACCTTTGACCTTTAGCTCTGTTTGTCAGGCCTTTTCCAATCTATTCGACCTTCCTTTTTTTGTAGAATTACTCTTCCGTGCTTTTCTCCCTTTTTATTCCTCATTCTAATCTCTTTATTTCATTTCTAGTCACCCATCCTGTTGTTTTTCCCCTATTTTTTTTTTCTTTCCTATTAAATATTTAATTTCTTCTTCCTCTTTGGCACAGTAAGTCCTGTAGGTCCATTGTACGTTTGACATGTGGTTCCCTTTGACTGTTGTAAATTTTATTTATGTTCATCGCTTAGAAGTTTGATTAAGCGATTTATCAAATTTTAAATAAAACGTGAAAACTTGTAAGCAGGATGCTCGTGGCCAGCCCTGGTAAGGCCTTTCCTCTGCCGCGTCAGGGCTGGCCGCAAACAGCCTGTTACAGGGAAATACTTTTAAAAGCAAAAGGAGACAATATTTTTTCACTCAGAGAATAGTTAAGCTCTGGAATGCATTGCCAGAGGTTGTGGTAAGAGTGGATTTGGGGTTTTGGCCAGGTACTAGTGACCTGGATTGGCCACCGTGAGAACAGGCTGCTGGGCTTGATGGACCTTTGGTCTGACCCAGTAAAGCTATTCTTATGTTCTCATGTGAGCTGAGTATAGGACAATCACATCATTGTGACATCACTGATAAGGTTGGTTCTTAGGCACTAGTGGAATGAGGTATTATGACATCACAATCTCAGCTCCAGAATGTTGCTACTCTTTGGGTTTCTGTTAAGTACTTGTGACCTTGACTGGCAACTGTGGAAACATGATTCTGGGCTAGATGGACCGGTGTCAGGTCAAAAGCGCGCCGGGACAAAGGCGCGCGCAGACAGTTGAGCGCAGCACGGAGGCACGCGCCGCAGAAAATTACTGTTTTTACGGCTCCGACGGGGGTGTGTGGGGGGGGGAACCCCCCACTTTACTTAATAGAGATCGCGCCCCGTTGTGGGGGCGTTGTGGGGGGTTATAACCCCCCACATTTTACTGAAAACTTCACTTTTTCCCTGTTTTTAGGGAAAAAGTTAAGTTTACAGTAAAATGTGGAGGGTTACAATCCCCCACACCCCCCCACAACGCGGCGCGATCTCTATTAAGTAAACTGGGGGGGCTCCCCAACAAAAACCCCCATCGGAGCCCCTAAAAACTGTAATTTTCTTCGGCGCGCGCCTCCGTCTTGCGCTCAGTTGTCGGCGCGCGCCTTTGTCTTTCGCGGGTTGTCAATGAACCAGATGGACCATTGGTCTGACCTAGTATGGCTGCTCTTATTTTCTTAGCCACACACTACCACCTCGGATGGGGGGGGAGGGGAGGTCATGTTTCCTTTTGATGTTTCGTGCAAAGAGCATTATTCCTATTTCACAGTAGTCAGCAACCAGTGGGACTTTTAAGCCAATGGCTTCCGATTCCTGTGGTAAATCAAAGACGCAGTAAGCTCTCACCTTTTAACACATCTCAGTCATTTCCCCCTTAATGCCATGTGGTTATAAGATCTTCACACAAAGCAAGATAGTATCAAATTCAATAGATACATTGTGTTAGCCCATGCAAGGTCACCTGCAGGACAGAATATTTGACCCTACCTACCTATCCCACCCACTGGCCTGAAAGTTAAATACAAAGACAAATTGTTATAGATTTTTCTTCTTCTTCTTCTTCTTTTGAAACATATCGAGTTAAATTATCTCTAGGGCTCTGTCCTGTTCCTCCAGGCCATTCCTTTCATGATGTGTAATCAAAATGATGGTGTTCTGAAGATCTATTAGACTAATACCTCACGGAAGTGCCATCTCACCGATGATATGTGTTCCCAATATATCACTGGAGCGATGGGACAGCGGGGCTAGGAATTCTGCAGCTCGCTTTACTTTTAAGCATTCCTCTTTTAGTTAAGAAGGCAAAATTAAAAACAGACTTGCTTCCTTCCGTTGACACATCTGAATTGCTCAGTTTTGAATGAATGAATGGAGTGTAGCTCCAGAAAGCAGGCCAAAAATTGTATTGCTAGTTTAAGTACAAAGTAGAGAATGACACGGTGACAAAATTCATCACCGTTTCCCGTCCCCGCGGATAACCGCGGGAAACCCTCTTCATGTCATTCTTTAAGGAGAGAGGGAAGAATAAATGGCCACAACCACTGGCCCTCAAGCTTTGCTTTGAAGAATGCTGGTGTCGAAGGATTGAGGTTGAAACAGACACTACAGAATGACAGTCTCTGGTATCCAGAGCAGATATTGTGATGTCATAATGCCTCATTCCACCAGGGCCTAAGAGCCAATCACATCAGTGATGTCACAATGGCTTCATTATCCTTGACTCACATAAGAATCAGAGTATGAATGGCCACAACCACTGACCCGCAAGCTTTGCTCTGAAGAATGCTGGTGTAAAGGACTGAGGTTGAAACAGACACTACAGAATGACAGTCTCTGGTATCCAGAGCAGATATTGTGATGTCATAATGCCTCATTCCACCAGTGCCTAAGAGCCAATCGCATCAGTGATGTCACAATGGCTTCATTATCCTTGGCTCACATAAGAATCAGAGTATGAATGGCCACAACCACTGACCCGCAAGCTTTGCTTTGAAGAATGCTGGTGTCGAAGGACTGAGGTTGAAACAGACACTACAGAATGACATAGGACAGAGTATGCTATTGGGGTTCAAGAAGGGATTGGATGATTTCCTGAAGAAAAAGGGGATAAAAGGGTATATAGATAGAGGATTACTATACAGGTCTTGGACCTGATGGGCCGCCACGTGAGTGGACTCCTGGGCACGATGGACCTCTGGTCTGACCCAGCAGAGGCACTGCTTATGTTCTATAAACATCTGACGCTCTGCTTCTGAAAGTCATTTTGGCAGACATACTCTCTAGGTAAATTTTGAAGAAGAGTTTCCGACATTGTTAGGTGCCATCGACTCATGTTCAAGTCCTAGGGACCTGATGAGCATCATCATACTTTCATGGCAGAATACAGAAGAAGATTGCCAGGCCTTTATTCTGCGCAACATAAATTTGATGTTTCTGCCATTGTTGCATCAAACGTGATCCTCAGAATCCAACATCGCCCATCTACTGCTGCCCAGACGAGTGGTACATCGTCAAGTCTTACATCTCCGCTGAAACCTGTCTGTCTTGGGAGACCCTCCTGGTAGTGAAACTACCGACAGCATAGCTTTCAGCTTCTTGGATGTGCATAAGCCCCAGTGGCACGACAAGCCCACGTAGCAGACATTAATCAATCAAATAAGGAAGGAAATATCCTCTGTGCAAAGGATAATTGAGAGTAGAGAATGACACGGTGACAAAATTCATCACCGTCCCGTCCCCGCGGATAACCGCGGGAAATAATCCCATGTCATTTTCTAGTGTCTATTTCACCTCAGTCCTTCTACACCAGCATTATTCAAAGCAAAGCTTGCGGTTCAGTGGTTGTGGCCATTCATACTGATCTTATGTGAGCCAAGGATAATGAAGCCATTGTGACATCACTGATGTGATTGGCTCTTAAGCACTGGTGGAATGAGGCATTATGACATCACAATATCTGCTCTGGATACCAGAGACTGTCATTCTGTAGTGTCTGTTTCAACCTCAGCCTTCTACACCAGCATTCTTCAAAGCAAAGCTTGCGGGTCAGTGGTTGTGGCCATTCATACTCTGATTCTTATGTGAGCCAAGGATAATGAAGCCATTGTGACATCACTGATGTGATTGGCTCTTAGGCACTGGTGGAATGAGGCATTATGACATCACAATATCTGCTCTGGATACCAGAGACTGTCATTCTGTAGTGTCTGTTTCAACCTCAGTCCTTCTACACCAGCATTCTTCAAAGCAAAGCTTGTGGGTCAGTGGTTGTGGCCATTCATACTCTGATTCTTATGTGAGCCAAGGATAATGAAGCCATTGTGACATCACTGATGTGATTGGCTCTTAGGCACTGGTGGAATGAGGCATTATGACATCACAATATCTGCTCTGGATACCAGAGACTGTCATTCTGTAGTGTCTGTTTCAACCTCCCTTCTACACCAGCATTCTTCAAAGCAAAGCTTGCGGTCAGTGGTTGTGGCCATTTATATCTTCTCTCTCTCCTTAAAGAATGACATGAAGATGGTTTCCCGCGGGGATGGGAACGGTGATGAATTTTGTCACCGTGTCATTCTCTAATTGAGAGGACATTTCCTTATAGAACTGCCTTCCTTTTGATTGGATGGAATTTAATCCTGCAGCAGCGCATTTTGGGAGAGACAGGGGGATTGGTGTTTGCTAATTGAGAATTACATTACATTACATTAGGGATTTCTATTCCGCCATTACCTTGCGGTTCAAGGCGGATTACAAATGAGTTAAAGAGGGTGTTTTACAAAAAAAGATTTCTGGTCCTTTTTATGGGGGGGAAAGAGTAGAGCAGGTTGATTTGGGGGGTTCGGGGGGTTAGAGGGATGAAAGAAGGAAGATTTCTGGTCCTTTTTGGGGAAAAAAAGAGTAGAGCAGGTTGATTTGGGGGTTTGGAGGGTTAGAGAGATGAAAGAAGGAAGCTTGAGAGGTTAGGACTTTTTCAGGGATTCTGAGCTGGACTTAAATTTTCTGTGGTTGATATCACAAAGTATAACGTTTAAAGCAAGTAGGCGGAGGGAGAGCTGTTGCAATTATGTGTGGATTGGAGAGATGATTTCCTCATGCAATTATTGTTGAAACATGAACTTCATTGAACTCGGTCATCTTATATATGGTCCATTCAGATACTATTGAAGAGTGTCTGGAGCCTGAAATTTCAGACAGCATGAGATCTCGGGGCTGGTTGGCTTCATTTATTAGCTGTGCTTGGAAATATAGCCTCCCTTTCACTCTTTAATAAGCACCCGTATCATTAAAAAAATTAAAATGGTACCACACAGGGATCTACGGTTAACTCTCAAGTTCATATCATCGTTCCTCTATGTATAATAGTGTAGGATTTATTTGTACCACTGTGATTTTGAATGTTTGCTGTGTAGAATTCTGTGGTGGTTTGTTTGGTTTTTTTTTTACTGTGATTTCTGTTCTCACAACTCAAATACTTAATCTAATTCCCAAGCCCCCACCACCACCACCACCCTCCCGTGTCTTTTTAGATTACCATAAGGCACTGGTCCTGGTTTAAATACATATCGGTAGGAAATGTTCTCTGCACACTGCTTGGCTGCCCTCACGCAGGACTAAATAAAGCGCAGGCATAATGGTTATGTTGGTTTCCAACTGTAATTTGAAATGACACTTTAAAAAATAGATGTTTATCCTACATGACAAGGATAATATATTTTAAGGGAATATGTAAATCAAGAACAGTGCAACTCTACCGGCTGATAACTTCACTAAGCACTTATTTATTTTCATTCTGAAGAAGCATTTTACGATGTTATCTTAGGCTTCCATGGCCGCAGTCGTGATTGTTAGTTGTCTGGGTCTTGATGCGTCCCAGTAGGTGGAACTGATGTTTCAGCCGTCATGCTGTGATTCTTGTTCAAAGTGTGCTGGGGGGGGTCTGTCGTTTGTCTTTGTATCCCGTCTATTGGGTTCTCAGACTTGGTTGGCTGTGGTTTGAGGTGGGGTGGTGTCCTCAAGAAGGAGGGGGGAAATCGAGGCAGGAAAGTGCTTTGGTCACAAATTTGAATTTCGGAGGGACAGCTTGTTAGTCACAATTTTAAATTCTGGCAGGAATGAAGCTAGAAACTCATTGGGATAATCCTACCTCTGGAGGAGGGAGGAAGTTCTTTAGGTCTGTGATCGTGTGATCGGGTTGATGGGTCATTGCCCGTCTCACACCATCCCCGGTCTCTGCTAAAACACAAACAACACTATTATTAAAACATACTCTGTGGAACATCTGATCAGATCTCTCCAGGCTCCTCCTGGTCATCACCGGGTCCGCTGGATCCTCCCTGACACTCACTTGCCATTTAGGTCTCTTCCATGTCCTCTCTGACCCTCACTGGCCCTCTGGGTCCTCAGGCAGCTTCCGATGCTATTACCAGTCTATAAGCTGGTCACCACCAGTCCCTCCACTGGTCACTTGCCAGTCCACCATCAACCTTGGACTTCACTCTTCTGGCTCTTTTGTGGGGTCACTGCTGGTCCTTATGCTCTCTAGCCTCTTGGGTCCTTGACACTTCACTGGTTCTACTGCCAGTTGTTAAGCCTGAGGCCCTCCCTAGGCTCTAAACTCTACCGGGCCCTCTGGTACTTCTTCTTCCAGGCCCTCTCACAGTCACTCAGTCATCTTCTCCCAGCCCCACGCACTGAGGTCTCCTTTCCAGCCAGTATCTCTCTGAGGGCTCTTCCTGAGATCTTACTTCCTGTCCCTCAGCTGCTCTCTGTGAGGACAGCCCTGATCACTAATGCATCCACCAACCCCCTGCTGGTTGTTAATCCTGGGGGTACCCTCCTGGTCACACCAAGCTCTACCGAGTAGGCCAGCCTAACAGGCTTACCTAGGATTAGGCCAGAGGCCAACATTCCTCTTCTTGAGATTCACCTGGTTCATGAAGGAGCTTCTGTTTTTTTCAGCTCCCTGTCCTGGAGCTGTACTTTTCAGCACCCTTTTCCACTCAGGATGAGTGGACAGCTCCTAGGTGGCTTTGCAGTTATTATGCAAATTAGCTCCTCACACTCCACTGCTCAGGCTCCCTCTGCTGGCTTAAGCCAGGAACTTCACCCTATCACAAGGACATAATCTAAAACTTTGGGAAGGAGAAGATGTTTGTCCTCAGCATGAGATCTTTTTGCACTGACTTTCTTTTGAATGAGCAGTTGCCATGTTTGTTTAGGATAAGCCTTTATCTTCACTGAAGTCATTAGGATATCTTGCTCTCTCTAGTGCAGGGGTAGGGAACTCTGGTCCTCGAGCCGGGTTTTCAGGATTTCTCCAATTAATATGCATTGAAAGCAGTGCATGCAAATAGATCTCATGCATATTTATTGAGGAAATCATGAAAACCCGACTGGAATACGGCTCTCGAGGACCGGAGTTCCCTACCCCTGCTCTAGTGCCTCTCCTTCCTTCTTGAAAGACAAAGTGCAGACCTCACAGCATACCCTAAAAAAAACCTCAGCTTGATGCCTGAAACGTCATTCACTTACTCAGACATGGCAAGACCCAAAAAACTGCAGTAATTATTTTATTACTAGTGTTTAAGCCCGTTACATTAACGGGTGCTAGTGTTAAGCCCGTTACATTAACGGATGTCTGTCTGTCTGGGTTTTTTTTTTTTCTCTCTCTTCCTGGACGCTCTCTGTCCGTCATTCTTTCTGTCTGTGTGTCTCCCTGGCTCCCTGTCTGTCTTTCTTTCTGTCTCTGTCTCCCTGGCCCCGCCTGCCTGTATTTCTCTGTTACACCATGCCTGTCTCTCCGTGGCCCCCTTCCTATGTCCATAGTGTCCCATCCTATATCCTTAGTGCCCCCAGCTGCCTTCCTATGTCCTTAGTGTCCCATCCTATGTCCTTAGTGCCTCAGTGCCTCCTATGTCCTTAGTACCCCTTCCTGTGTCCTCAGTGCCCCTTCCTGTGTCCTTAGTGCCCCTAGTGCCTCCTTCCCATGTCCTTAGTGCCTCCTTCCTGTCCTTAGTGCCCCCAGTGCCTCCTTCCCGTGTCCTTAGTGCCCTCAGTGTCTCTTTCCTATGTCACCCTCACTGCCTTCCAGACTTTGTCCCACTTCCACCCCCCAAAGCCAGCCTGCCTGCCTCCCTCCCTCTCATCCCCCTGTGCAGTAGAACTGTTGAGCACCATGTTTTCATCTCCTCCCCGCCACTACTGCCGCCGTGCAGCCGACCCCACTGACCCTCCCATCTGACCCTCCCACCGCGAGACGACCTACAAACCTCCCGGCTCCAGCAGCATCCGCAGCACTCTAAACACACTGCTTCGCATCATCAGAGACAGAGACACGGCAGAGGAAATCAGGGCAGTAGAAGGCCGCGAAGCAGCGTGTTTAGAGTGCTGCGGACACTGCTGGAACAGGGGGGTTTGTGGTCGTCTCGCAGTGGGAGGGTCGGATGGGAGGATCAACGGGGTTCGGGTGTGCCGGGGAGGAGTGTGCTGGGGGGGGGGCAACAACGACGAACTGCTTACAGTGAGTGAGGGGGAGTCGAAGCGATCATGCACACTCCTACCTGCCATGGACATACGGATCACGGAACACGCATGCGCGCTTAGGTTTTTATTATAGTAGATAATAGCGATGGGGAGTAATGCACTAGGTCTTCCCAAGAGAGGCCAACTTTCATATGTGAAGTACATGCATACTGTCTGATATGAAAAGGGCAAAAAACAGGTCCTGGCCTCAAGGGAACATCAGGTGCCTACTAGGAACGTGCACGCAATTGAAATGACATTTGCCACGTGGTTTCATACCATTTTTCTCTGAAACGATAGGAAATGCCTGAAATTCAAGTTTATTTCATGCGACGTGACTAGTACGCACTGTTCTAAAATAACGCTTACTCTGCTGAAAAAGCGTGCATTCTGGGCCTGGTTCTAGAAACACTGCTTAAATGGTGGGTAACTGACCACACCATCGAAGTTAATAGAAAAATTAAAAAAAATTAACAAGAGATCCGCTCGGAATGGTGCCTATCAACCCCTAGTCCAGGAGTCCTCTGTCGCCTAATATAAACTACCTGAAAAGTAGGCAGGTTAGAGGTGGAGAATAGGCGTGGTTAACTTAGGTGTTGCTAGATGTCCAAGTTAGGCGCTGGTAAATTAGACCTGGCCTAATATACCAGTGTAAAGCCTGGCCTAATATATCAGCATCTACCTTTAGGTCGCCTAGTGACGCCTAAGAATGCCTTGGCGTGATTCTATAAGCGGTGCCTAGCGGTTGCTCAAAAGCCCCACCTACTGGCGCCTGCAATGCCGGTGCGCTTCGGCGCTATTTATAGAATCTGGCCATTAGTGCATACGTGTGCACTTTTAGCACCTTTATAGAACTGTGTTTAATCATAACTCTTGTGCCTAGTGACGTAGTGAGGGTAGAGGTGCCTGGGGCGGTGGCGCCTCCCCCCCCATGCGTCTTCCTCTCCAACCCCGCTCATTCCGCGCTAATCCCCCTGCTCATTCTGTGTCCCCACTCCACACTCCCTTCCCACCCACCCCGCAACATCTTGAATCTTCACCAGCACAAGCAGCTTCTCCAGCCTGCTGCTCGCACTGTTGCTGGCTTTCCCCTCTGATGTCACTTCCTGGCCCCGAGACCCGGAAGTGGTTTCAGAAGGAGCCGGGCCAGTGCAGCAACAGGCTAGAGCAGTTGCTCGCACTGGCAAAGATTTTAAAGAGGGGTGAGTATGGCATGGGGGGGGGCGTAGAAGTGATGGTGCCCCCACCAAAATGGTGCCCGAAGTGGTCCACCCCCTACTCCCCCTTACTATGCCACTGCATGTGCCTAACTTTCTGCACCAGACGTATGCCTGCTAACCAGGTGTAAATGATGAGGACCAAGTTAGGTGCATAGGCAGTATTCTGTAACTGCAAGTGTAACTTTTTGAAAGGCCTCCGACTTGCCCCTCTTCAGATACATGCCTTGGGAAAGAGGAACTCGGCCTATAGCCACGTGATGCAGGGTTCCACATTAAGAGTCACCACCCGGGTAAAGGATCCGGGTGCCATCATTGAGAATACGTTGAAACTCTCAGCTCAAAGCGCAGCGGCATCTAAGAAGGTAAATATGATATGATAGAGACGTTTTAATACCTATATGATATAAATGCGCATGACTTGAGTCTCTTTCATTTGAAAGGAAGCTCTGCAATGAGAGGGCAACGGATGAAGTTAAGAGGTGATAGGCTCCGGAGTAATTTAAGGAAATACATTTTTTTTTTACAGAAAGGGTGGTAAATGTGTGGAACAGTCTCCCGGAAGAGGTGGTGGAGACAGAGACTGTCTGAATTCAAGAAGGCCTGGGATAGGCACGTGGGATCTCTTAGAAAGAGGAATAAATAAAGGAGGATGGGAGACTGGATGGCCTATTTGGCTTTTATCTGCCATCATGTTATACTATTTCTGTACTCAAAATATAGTAATCACTTCTAATGTCTGTCCCATTACGGCAGCTCTTATGTTCTTAGACTCTTAAGGGAAGATTCTCAAAACTTTGCGCTAAAAACCGATGGGCTGCTGTCGCAGCTGATTTCAAAAAGGCGAGTCATTCTCAAAAAACCACGCATGCAAATGAGGTTGGCGGAGAGTAGCGAAGGTTCGCTAAATTTACTTGAGATGAGTCGCTGGTGATAGCAATTGGCACATGCGCAGAATACACCGCAAATGAGGTGTAAATGCGTGCATGTGCCGGGGAAAGCAATGCCGTAAGCACACATGTGTGTGCGCCTTATTGGAGCGTAATAGGCGTTTCAGCGCTATTGGATGAAGGGGGAGGGGAGATGCGAATGTCGGCTTTCAACTACTATAATTCACGTAAATCTTGTAATTTGTTTTTAATGTCAAATTTTATCATGAGTCACAGCCAGAAACATGTAAGACACGCCTATAATACATGCGCTCAAGAAGCGTGACTTGGATGAAAATGTGGTATAAAGATGGACGATTTAGCGACTTGGACGATCAGATCGGCAGGACGTATAGTTAGACGATTTTCGAAACAAAAAAACATTTTGGACGTATTTTTTGAAAACGTCCTAGGCTGTTTTTTTTACTTTGGACGACTTGCGATTTAGACGCAAACGGACATATACAACTACTATATGTGAATCTTCTAATTTTTATTTTTCTGTTTCATTAGCCACAGCCAAAACACACGCCAGAGAGGCGCTTTTCACAATTCTGGCACAGTGTCGGCACCCCCGGACCAGTCGCTGATTTTCGCTCGCCAAAAGCCGACGCCGCGCTCGCAGAATCACTCGGCGGTGATGAAGAATCGACCGGAATGCTCGTTTAAATACTGATGAGTCCAATTGCATGGCAGAATCGGAGACCGCTTGGAAGCTCGGAAAAGACTACGGTAAGCCGTCTGGAACCGGTTTAGCGACCACTTTAAAGGCAGCGTTAAGGTTTAAGAATCTTCCCCTTCATTTCTTAAAGAATGGTGCGGCCATATGCACACACGAATCTTAATTGTTGCTCGTTATCTGCAATAAATTAATTGCTAGCATCCAATTATTATTAATTAAGGGCTTGATAATCAACTTCTGCTCGCATCTAGATGGACCAATGGGCAAACTAGATGGGCCATTTGTCCTTTATCTGCCATCATGTTTCTATGTTTCTATCTTGGGCATGTGCCCAAATTTAGGTATGCAAATTACAGTACCATATATAGAATCTGGGGATTATATCTCCTCCTTATGGATAACTACAAGCTCCACATCTGGAATACCCTAAATGCCACTCTCGTTGAAACTATGTACACCCAGTTTCTAATTCTGATCAGCATTTAAGAAATGCGACAGAACTGGAGCTATGGCAAGGTTAAAGACGTGTGGGATATTTGAGATGCCAATACAGAAGAATCTGAGCAGCTGCGGTGAACTGTGGCCTGAGACCGTCTTATTTCTTCAAGGAAAGGTATAACATCTGGAGGACACTGTGGAACACTTTAATTAATGACTCAGATTTGGAGCATTTCAGCTTCTGAGTCTCACATATTCTGACATCATCAAGGCTTAAAGACATCATAGATATCTATAAATGTATGTGGTAACCTCAAACTGTAGTGGTATTTATGTGAAACCAAGTTCATGTTGACACTATGAATGAACAAACCAAGACCCAACCAGACTATTCCAACATGCCAAAGGAAGTCAGACTGTATATAAACAGCGGTTTAAATTCTGCAAAAAACCTTCCCAAGCTCTCTTGCCTACCAACGATGCATATAGGATGACAAACAGACTTTGTTGCACAGTATTTACTCTAGACAGCAAAGGTCCAAATTTGGTGACTGATATGGATCTGTCCAAAATTATAACCTTCACTAGCTGCATACAGAAACGTCTAGCCAGCCTCCAAGCCCTGCATACTTCCAGTCTATTTAATTTAAGTTCGATTCATTTTTTTGTTTAATTTTGCAATAAGAAAAATATGTAAGAAAATAAACAAGAAATAGCTTGGCGTAGGGATTGTCTCATAACCAGATAAGTCTTTTACAGAACATAAGAACATAAGAGTTGCCTCTGCCGGGTCAGACCGGAAGTCCATCGCGCCCAGCAGCCCACACCCCGGCAGCCCATCAGGTCCATGACCTGTTAAGTGACCCTGTCTTTCCTGTACCTATCTCTATGTCTATCTGTCCCTGCCTTTCCTATACCTATCTCTATGTCTATCTGTACCCCTCAATCCCCTTATCCTGTAGGTATTTATCCAAACCTTCTTTGAACCCCTGTAGCGTGCCCTGCCCTACCACAGCCTCCGGGAGTGCGTTCCATGTGTCCACCACCCTCTGAGTAAAGAAGAACTTCCTAGCATTTGTTCTAAACCTGTCCCCTTTCAATTTCTCTGAGTGCTCCCAGAATTCAAATGCACTTCTCCACAGTTGTGACTTTGTATTTATAGACCAAAAGCAGGACCACCAAGAGACAAAGGGCTAGATTCACTAAGGGCACGGATTGGATCCGATCCGTGAGCGATCCAATCCGATCCGTGTCCGGGGGGCTGATTCACGAATCGCCCTCATGTAAATGAGGGCAATCGGAATCATGCCCCCAACTGACTGCCAGGATTGCTCTCTAGCAATCCCGACGCATACGCAGACCATCTGTAGATGATCTGCGCATGCGCTGGCCCTCCGTGCCTGGCAGAGCAAGCAAAAAATTATATATATATTTTTTGTAACTTTTTTTGTGAAGCCCGTGGTTTTAAAACCATGGGCTCGAAGTGCGGGGTAAGGGCAGGAGAGTCAGGGGCAGGCAGGAGAGATGTCAGGGCGGAGAGCAGGGCGGGCCAGTAGCAGGAGATCGGGCATAGAGCGGCAGGAGATCGGGGCCTGAGAGGAGCAGGAGATTGGGGCAAGAGAGCAGGGTTTTTTACACAAATGACTTGGTCCTGAGAAGGTCGCTTGTTTTGGGATCGGCTTGTCGCTGAGCAGTCACTTGTTTTGGGATCAGTCAGTGTGCCTGCTTTTTGTTAGTGAATCCCAGCCCTTCCTACTTTGCATACCGTTTTCCCCTCATTTGCATAGCGAACAAGAAAGGGATTTGGGGGGTACTGATAGACAGAACCCTAAAACCATCGGCTCAATGTGTGGTGGCGGCAAGGAAAGCAAACAGGATGTTGGGCATGATTAAGAAGGGGATCACGAGTAGATCGGATAGACGTCATAATGCCACTATACAGAGCAATGGTCAGACCACACTTAGAATACTGTGTCCAACACTGGTCTCCATACCTTAAGAAGGATATAACTCTGCTGGAGAGGGTGCAGAGGCGAGCCACGAAACTTGTCAGAGGTATGGAGAATTTGAGCTACAAAGTAACGCCTCAGAAAACTGGGACTGTTCACCCTCGAAAAGAGAAGGACTGCGAGGAGATTTGTTAGAGACTTTTAAAATATTAAAAGGATTTGATAAAATTGAACATTTTCAGATGTGACACGGACAAGAGGTCATAGCCTGAAACTGAGCGGCAGCCGGTTCAGGACAAAAACGTCGGGAAGTTCTGTTTCACACAACGAGTGGTGGGTGCTTGGAATGCTCTCCCGGAGGAGGTGGCGGCGGAGACTACGGTTTCTTGGGTTTCAAGCGCAAGTTGGATTCACACCTTCTTGCAAATCACATCGGGGGTTATGGGAAATCCGGGTCTCCAATAAGGAGCACCTAACTGGGGCCTCCGCATGTGCGGATTCGCCGGACTAGATGGACCTAGGTCGTGATCCGGCGAAGGCGTTTCTTATGCTCTTATGGTCATGAGGTTAGTGAATCGGGTCAGAGGGAAATCGGGTCACAAACCAATCAGTACACAATGGGTTTGCTTAGTGAATCTAGCCCAAAGTCAGGCCTGATGCAAACAATTTAAAGGGCCCTCTCTCCCGTGCATTCCCTGTAATCTGAAGGCAAATGAACCAACTGGTGTGCAAAACAGTTTACCGCTGGGTCTCCTGTTCCTGCGCCAGGGTTATCGTGTTAATTCTGCTCTGTCAGCCACGTGAAGTTACTTCACAAGAGGCAGGACGTGACAGGAAGAAGGACACCCACCCCCCCCTCTCTTAAAATGGCCTCAGTTACTAAACTCACACCCATCCTTGAATCCAAACTCTCTAAAAGAGCGACCAAGATGATAAAGGGATGGAACGCCTCTTGTATGAGGAACGACTACAATGGTTAGGGCTCTTCAGCTTGGAAAAAGAAACGCTGAGGGGGAGATAGGATCGAAGGTCTACAAAATCCTGAGTGGAGTAGGAGGGGTACAAGTGGATCGATTTTTCACTCCGTCAAAAATTACAAAGACTAGGGGGACACTCGATGAAGTTAGAGGGGAATATTTTTAAAACCAACTGGAGGAGGAAATGTTTTTCACTCAGAGAATAGTTAAGCTCTAGGAATGCGTTGCCAGAGGATGTGGTAAAGAGCGGATAGCGTAGCTGGTTTTAAGAAGGGTTTGGACAAGTTCCTGGAGGAAAAGTCCATAGTGTGTTATTGAAGAAAGACATGGGGGAATCCACTGCTTGCCCTGGATCGGTAGCATGGGATATTGCTACACCTTGGGTTTTGGCCAGGTACTAGTGACCTGGATTGGCCACCGTGAGAACAGGCTACTGGGCTTGGTGGACCATTGGTGTGACCCAGTAAGGCCATTCTTATGTTCTTATGGGTGGATGGTAGAGTTGAAACAGTGACATAGCGAGAGTGAGAGGCGCCCGGAGTGGTGGCATAAGAACATAGTTACCGAGGCTGGGTTTCCCAGAGAAAAGTAACCCTACCTAAGCGGTCTTAGGTTTCAAGTAGGCGTTGAATCCTTAGGCACACTGCCATTTAGAACAGGGTTATCTTGGCCTAATTTGAGTGTGCCTAAGCCAAGCCATGCCCAAAATCTACCCTGAATCTGCCCCTAACCTCATCTACTTTTCTGGTAGGTGCCTCAGTTTAGAGCCTGCTGGTAAGTTGTAGGCCATTACTTATCTCCAAAAGCATGTCGTTTCAAGAGCTCTTTAGAAAAGACACTTGCTTTCCAAGCTGGAAAAACAAATTCTTGGACGAGGTCTTTGATTGCTCAAACACAATCCTATCATGCATTTAGAAAGTCGATGAAAATTTACTTGTTTGAAAGACTTATACACTAATTTTGTAGTTATATTTTCTGTTTTTGTATTTTTATCATAAGACCATAAGAATTGCCGCTGTTGGGTCAGATCAGTGGTCCATCGTGCCCAGCAATTCCGCTCCCCGCGGCGACCCTTAGGTCAAAAACCAGTGCCCTATCTGAGACAAGCCTTACATGCATATGTTCTGGTTCAGCAGCAACTTGTCTAACTTAGTCTTGAATACCTGGAGGGTGTTTTCCCCTATAACAGCCTCCGGAAGAGCGTTCCAGTTTTCTACCACTCTCTGGGTGAAGAAGAACTTCCTTATGTTTGTACGGAATCGATCCCCTTTTAACTCAAAATGTATTCTGTGACTCTGTATTTTCACTGAAATGTAACAGCTCTCTTGATATGAACCACCCAGAACTATTGGTGGGCGGTATATAAAAAACAGAATTATTATTATTATTATCTAGGCGCCTACCAGAAAATAAATTTTTTTCAATTGGGTTTTTTTTTTGTTTTGTTTTTTAATAATGCTGCTCAGTTATGAGCGTTGACGTCAGTCAATTAAAAAATTAATTTAGGCACCTAGGTCAGCTAGGTGCAGCAATCTAGGTGTCTAACTTTAGGCGTCTTGTATAGACTCAGGGCCTACATTAGAGAGTTGCACGGGGACAGAAATCCCACCCATCCTCGCCCGTCCCCCGCCAGGATCCTCTCCGTCCCCACCCGTCCCCGCCAAGATCCTCTCCGTCCCCACATGTCCCCGTCAGGATCCTCTCCATCCCCACCAGTCCCCCGCCAAGGTCCTCTCCGTCCCCACCCGTCTCCGTCAGGATCCTCTCCGTCCCCACCCGTCATCCGTCAGGATCCTCTCCGTCCCCACCCGTCCCCGTCAGGATCCTCTCCGTCCCCACCCGTCTCCGTCAGGATTCTCTCCGTCCCCACCCGTCCCCGTCAGGATCCTCTCCGTCCCCACCTGTCCCTGTCATGGATCCTCTCTGTCCCCACCCATCCCCGCAAGGAATTACCTATATCCCCGCACGTCCCCATAAAAAGCAGCAATTACTTCTGACAGGATCATCAATTCCACAGTTTCTTTTGTGTTTGCGCTGCTGTTTTCCTTGTGGAATCTCTGTGGTGGAACCCTTTTTTTTGTTTTCTGTTCAGGTAATTAACTTATAAACCCCCTCTTTTACTAAGGCTGACGTGTCCATTATATTATATGGATGACCCTGCTCCAAAGCCTTCCATCCCCGAGGGAGTCCCTTTCGCTAGAGGGGGGTCCCCGAGGGAGTCCCATAAGCCAGAGGGGAGTCCCTGTGGGAGTCCTGTGGGTTAGGGTGGGATTCCCGTGGGACCCCGCGGGATTCCTGCGATCCTCGTTCCCATGCAGATCTCTAGCCTACATGCCTACTCTCTGCCCCCAACCTGCCTAAAATAATTAAAATTATTTTTTAGCACATGGGAACAGTGGCATAGCAAGGGGTGAGTGGCACCTAGGGAGGTGACGCCCCTCCCGCCCCACCCCTCCCTTTGCTGCGTGCACACCCCCTTTCCCCATACCTTTTAAATTTTACAGACAGGACCAACATCACGAACTTGCTGGCCACGTCGTGTTGGCTGTCCCTCTGACATCACATCCTAGGCGCGGGACCAGAAGTGACGTAAGAGAGAGGCAAGCAAGTTGGTAATTCTGCTCATGCAGGGAAAATTAAAGAGATGCAAGGGAAGGGAAGGGACGCACGCACGCGGAAAGGGGGGTGTTGGGAAGGTGAGGGAGAGGCTAGAGGGGGACGGTTGCCAGCACCCCTATTAAGACTGCGCCTGGGGTAGACTGGCCCCCCCCCCTTTACTACGCCACTGCGTGAGAAGCGCGTAAAGATGTCAATATTACCGCAGGATTGCCTAAGTGCACCCCATGGTGAGGCATTTTTAAGCTGCTGTAAGTATCCGTCTGGGCTTACAGCAGCTTAGCAACCAATCCAGCAATTACGTAGACACCGAAATCCTTCTCTGTCAAGACACAGGAAAATATATCTTGTACCTCTTTCTAAAATACTTAGGCGAATCAAAGAAGATTTTCACTTCGAGAGAAAAGTGCAATATCCAAATCTTTTTTTTTTTTTTCTCAAGACAGCGACATTCTTTACCCAGCTGCTGCCTTACCCTATGCGTTACCTGGAAATTAAACACCCCCCTTCCCCTGAACCATCAACGTGATTTGACCTTTATGCTAGGGATAAAAACAAAATTCCCCTTCTGCAAGGGTCAAATATACCAACCAGTTTAACCTTTCGCGTACTCTGCTACAGCTATGGCTATTTGATCTAAATTGTTTCTATTCCATTTTCCCCTTATGTGCCTTCAAAACAAATATATCTATTTCCGGTGTATGGCTTCAGGTTGGTGAAGGGAATAATGAGTATTCTTTCACTCTCTTCCATCTGTATTTACTCAAACGTGACTGAGCCATTTGCCTCGTTCCAGCTTCACTTTCAAATCGCAAGTAGTAACATATAACTGAACAGTTTAGTTAGGTTTTCACAGGACTGGGAAGTTAACGGTGAAGGCCTAATTGTCAATCCACAGCAAAATAGTGTAGTTGTACCTTGGGAATTTATTTCTGAATTGATATTACATATTCTTTAGTTTTAGCCTCACAAATAAAATAAATATAGCAGGCCCTAAAATCAGGACGGCTATCTTTAAAAGAGCAGGACCCTCAACCCTGATTCATTTTCAAATACTACCCCCCTCCATTCCTTTTCACAAACTTTTTTTCTACAACTCCCCCTCAACCATTTCTGCATATATGCTGGTACCTATCGCGTTGATAATTGGGATAAAAAACCGATTTCTGGAATTGGCAACTTCAGCCCTCTAGTGGAAGTCTTATTGTACTACCACTGGGGAGAGGGGTGACAGCTGACAAGGGGGTATCTGTAGATACTTATCCCTTGATCGTTCCTTGTTCAAAATGACCACCTCAGTACTCTGTTATTTATACCACGCCACCCCTCCAATATCCACTCTACCCCAGCAATATCGCAAAATTAAAGCAAGGATGGTGGGGTGTGAAGACTGCCATGTTGCGTCAAGGACCTTGCTACTGCAGGTTCCTGGGTTTGAGAGGAGGGAAGATGTTAAAAGGGAACGGTGTTGGGGGCTATTTAGAAAGGGATTGGGGTGGGCTGGGAACTTAAGTTGCTCTCTTGGAGTCATCAGGCCACGCATAGTTAGCAAAATCTCGGTGAGGTGCGGTTCCCTGCCCGCGTGCAATGCCGTCGGCAAAGTTTAACGCAGGCTCTGCTTTCCATTCTCCGTATCAGTGAGCTGTAATTGCACGTGTTTTGCAGAAATATCAAGTGTTCCCTGCCACAGAGGGCTCACGACCCAAGTGCCCTATTTTCTAAGCTGCATTATGGCGATAGCCGATGGTTTATTACCAACTAATGTACATCAAGTGGCAATAACCTGAGTCATTTGTGAATGACACAGATATAACAGAGATTAATGAAAGGTGCGGCATTCCAATGCATACCAAGTAACTCATTACGATGCAAAATGAATAACGCAGCTTGCATTCAATTTGGCAAGCTGCATTATTCATGGGGGGGAAAAAAAGAAAAAAAAAACCACTGCCTCAAGGGGTATTGCTATCTTTCCTTCCAGCAATCAACTTAAAGGAGCAAGTGTTTTGTTTTGTTTATTTTTTTAATAACTAGCAACCATCTGGTACTCCTTGATCCTTCCACCTCCTGTCAGTTTTAGACCCCTAGATTTCTGACCTCCTGAATCCTGATTCAGAATTTATGGACCTTGCCTTGATCCACTGCCTTAATCCCTCCCCTCTACAGCCTGTGCCCTCCTCTGGTATATACTCAAGGTGCCCATGATGTACAAGAACAATTCCCAAATATATATGTCCTGCTAGATCTATGTTTCTTAATGGTCAGCTTAGGCCCCTAGGGATAGTGGCTTAGTAAACAGGGCCTTACGTTTTTACCTCAGTAAGGTTGCCTGACGTCTGGGAAAAGCCAGACATGTCCTCTTTTCAGAGGACTGTCCGGGCTCCCGGATGGACTTTCCAAAACCTGGCATTTGTCCGGGTTTTGGAAAGCCCCGACAAGCTCCGGCTGTATCCGGAGGGCCTCTGAGCAGGTGCGGATGACGTCACACACAGATGCGCATGCTCCAGGCCCTCCAGATGCGGACGGAGCTTGTCGGGGAAGAAGAGAGGAGGTTTGCGGAGGCAGGGCTGTAGGCTGAACTGGGAGGGGCTGGGGCAGGACAGGACAGAACCGAAGGTGGAACTGGGCAGGGCAGGGGCAGAATGGGGCGGGGCCAGAGGCAGAACTGGGCAGGGCAGGGCAGAATGGGGCGGGGCCGGAGGCAGAACAGGGCGGGGCCATGTAACCGGATTGCAGCCAGAAAAATGGTAACCCTCTACCTGAGCCAGTAGAGGATGAAGTGTCCAAACAAGGAGTGAAACAGGACTGGAACTCTGGTTGCCCTGCCTTTTAGCTAATTGATAAAACCATCAGGATTTCCCCAAACATGTCCTCCTTTTCTGGACATGTCCGGGGGTCCGGATGGCTTTTCAAAACCTGGCGGGGGATGGACGGAAACTGGGCGGATCTAGTACTGCAGTATTTTGTACCACTCTTAATTTTTTGAAGATTTTCTTATAGGCGCCCAAATAAATTATATTACAGTTATATTACAGTAGTAGCACTGCTTCGTGAAACCCAACGGGGCCTCCATTTCACCCAACAGGCTTCGTCAGGGGAATGTTTGAGCAGTACGGCGCACAGCTTGACAAAATTTTTTTCCCACCAGGCCGCTAAACTGAATATGTGGTTAGGAAAGCTTATATTAGAGGCCTCTTCAATTTTGATTTTAGGAAAACATTAAAGACCCAAGCAGATAGACAGACTAAAGAGCGACAAATCTCCAGGTCCGGACGGCATTCACCCAAGGGTACTCAAGGAACTAAAAAACGAAAATAGCGGAGCCACTTCGACAAATATACAGCCTATCCTTAAAAACCGGAGAGATCCCGAAGGACTGGAAAATAGCAAATGTCACGCCCATCTTCAAGAAGGGCTCAAGGGGAGACCCAGGAAACTACAGGCCAGTGAGCCTGACCTCAGTCCCAGGAAAGATGATGGAGGCACTGATTAAGGACATCATCTGTGAACACATCGAAAACAATGAGCAGCTAAAACCGAGTCAGCATGGCTTCTGCAAGGGTAGTCATGCCTCACAAACTTATTGCACTTCTTCGAGGGGGTAAACAGCCAGGTGGATAAAGGGGAATCTATAGATATCATTTACCTTGACTTCCAAAAAGCCTTCGACAAGGTACCACACGAAAGGCTGCTTAAGAAGATATGGAACCACGGGGTACAAGGGGTGATCCACCGATGGATCAAAAACTGGCTGGCGAACAGGGAACAGAGGGTTGGCGTAAAGGGCCATTACTCAGACTGGAAAGGGGTCACGAGCGGAGTTCCGCAGGGGTCGGTGCTGGGACCGCTCCTGTTCAATATCTACATAAACGACCTAGAGGCGGGAACCAAGTGTGAGGTTATTAAATTTGCAGATGACACCAAACTATACAGCAGGGCTCAAACCAGGGGAGACTGCGAAAATCTCCAAAAGGATCTAACGCAGCTGGAAAAGTGGGCCGAAAAATGGCAAATGAGCTTCAACATAGGGAAATGCAAGGTCATGCACGTGGGGAAAAAGAACCCGATGTTCACATACAGAATGGGGGGAACACCGCTAGGGGTCAGTAACCTGGAGAGAGACCTGGGAGTGATGGTAGACGCAACACTGAAGACATCGGCGCAGTGCGCTACAGCCTCAAAGAAAGCTAACAGAATGTTGGGTATCATTAAGAAGGGTATTACGACCAGGACGAAGGAAGTCATCATGCCGCTGTATCGTGCAATGGTGCGGGCCGCATCTGGAGGTACTGTGTCCAGTACTGGTCGCCGTACCTCAAGAAGGACATGGCAGTACTTGAGGGAGTACAGAGAAGAGCAACTAAACTGATAAAGGGAATGGAAAATCTCCCCATATACCGACAGGTTGAAGCAGTTGGGACGTTTCTCACTGGAAAAGCGGGGACTTAGAGGAGACATGATAGAAACCTTCAAGATCCTGAAGGGCATAGAAAAAGTAGACAGGGACAGATTTTTCAAATTAAGGACCACCACAGGTACAAGGGGGCACTCGGAGAAATTGAAAGGGGACAGGTTTAGAACAAACGCTAGGAAGTTCTTTTTCACTCAGAGGGTGGTGGATACATGGAACGTGCTTCCAGAGGCTGTTATAGACAAGAAAACATTAAATGGTTTCAAAGAAAGTTTGGATAGATTCCTAGAAGAAAAAGGGATTGAAGGGTATAGATAGCTATAGACCACTACTCAGGCGATGGGCCTGATGGGCCGCCGCGGGAGCGGACCGCTGGGCAGGATGGACCTATGGTCTGCCTCAGCGGAGGCAACTTCTTATGTTCTTATGTTCTTATGACCCATCTGTTCGTCATGTTTATATCCTAGAACCATAACTTTTTAATTTATTTTACTTCTTAAATTATGTACTTCAATTTTATTGTTTCTTAATTGATATATTCCAATTTAATCGATTTAATGTTTTATTGACTGGATGTACTGATTGTAATGTTTTTTATTGATTGAATGTATTTTATCATGTTGTGAACCGCTTTGAACCTTTTTTTGGTATAGCGGTATATAAAAATAAATTATTATTATTATTACTTCAAAAATGTGCTCTGGGTTTCACGAAGCAGTGCTGGCAATACTTTGCGGCATTTATAAGATAAGTGCTCTCCGAATATTGACGCCATCTTTAGTACTTGATATTGAAATGGGTCAAAATATTCACCATGAAAAATATTTCAAAATTATTTCAAAAAGAATTTAAAGTATTTAACACTAAAAATAATTCGTAGTTCGGACCAACGATTAGGCCCTGACCTGCCAATTCTTTGGCAGTCACGCTGCCTGAACTAAGGTCTCTGAGGTCCGTCTTCTGATTTAGTACACTTTTTTGCTATCACTTTGGTGTGTTTGGGTTTTCTTGTCTATTTTGAACACCAATTGAACGTTTGTTCTTATCACATGAAAGTAGCCAAGACACCTCTTCTTCTTGTGATGATTGCAATGACTATGAAATGGAATTTATTTAGATTTATACCCCATAGGGGAGCTTGATTGCAGACAAAAAGCATGGCAATACTTAATTAGAACAGGACAGGACAAGATCACATACAGCATGGGGTGATGATGTTATAAGTTTGGTTTGACTTTGCAGTAACCAATAGAGCTTGACAGTACAATATAATGCCTGACAGTATGAAGCATGGTAACAGAGCATGGCAGTATATTAAGATGCATGACAGTACATGGTATGGCAGTGCAAGACATGGCAGTACAATACGAGATCTGTTCAAAAAGTTCCAGGACAGTTTAAATTGTGTGCTAGCGGGAAGTTCTTTTGAGATGTGCTAGGCAGTGTTTGAGTAGCTTGAAGCCTCACGAGTAACCTCCTTTTTTCCGTTTGTTGATATCTGATTTTGTCTCCGAGCTACAGCAGTTTTTGTGAAAGTGTGTTTTCGTGATCGGATATTTTTCATCGTGTATGACCGCTACAGAAACTTATGAAATGTTGAACGGGCCTTATGGGGAACATGTCATGAGTCATGGAATGTGTTTTGAATGGTATTCATGCTTCAAAAGTGGTTGTGAATCAGTGGAAGATGATTTGTGAACTGGAAGGCCATCAACGTCAACTAATGACGATCATGTTGATCAAGTGAGGGTTTTTGTGCGCGCTAATCGGTGATTAGCTGTTAGAGAATTGGCAGAGGAATGCAACATCTCCATTGGTTCATGCCACAGCATTCTAACAGAGAAGTTGGAGATGCCTCACGTTGCGGCAAAGTTTGTTCCACAGTCATGATCTGTCTAAATCGTCTTGAGCAGGCAAATGAACATGAAACATTTCTTGATAAAGGTTAATCTTTTGTAAACCGCATAGATCCTTACAGTTGTAATAATAATAATTTATTTTCTTATATACCACCCACCCAGAAGTTCCGGGCGGTTCATAGCAAGAGAACTGAGACATATCAGACACATTACCGTAAAGATGTGCTCAGAATTGAGTCGGTTCAGCGGATGGCCACCAGGATGGTCTCGGGGCTAAAGGGTCTCTCGTACGAAGAGAGACTGAACAAATTGCAGCTCTATACTCTCGTGGAGCGTAGGGAGAGGGGAGACATGATTGAGACATTTAAGTACATCACGGGACGGGTCGAGGTGGAAGATGATATCTTTCTTCTCAAAGGACCCTCGAACACAAGAGGACATCCGCTCAAACTCAGGGGAGGGAAGTTTCGTGGAGACGTCAGGAAGTACTTCTTCACGGAACGAGTGATAGAGCATTGGAACAAGCTTCCAGTACAGGTGATCGAGGCCCGCAGTATCCCAGACTTCAAGAATAAATGGGATACCTATGTGGGATCACTGCGAGAGTCCTACCAATGAATAGGGTCGCTAGGATATAGACTTAATAGAGCAGGTCAGTAGAGTTAAGGGGGGCCAGTAGACTTAAAAGGGGGTCAATGGTATGGGCAGACTTGATGGGCTGTAGCCCTTATCTGCCGTCATCTTTCTATGTTTCTATATCAGCGAAGACACAAAATACAGTAGAATTCAGTAGTCTATAAGTTGATTTTGGTTATGTTATAATATATACTAGGTGTGGAATGTCTGAGAAAATGTGGAATTATAGGCGATGGCGGTACATGACAGTATGTGGCATGGAGCTATTTCATAGAAGGTTAGAGGAAGAGGTGAGTTTTTATTGTCTTCCTGAAGTTCAGTAGTCCTTCTAGTGATCTGTTGTGAGGTTGACATTTTATTATTGTATATGCTTATGTTTTTATTTGTATGTTATCTTGTGCTGTAAATGATATTTGTCATTTGCTGTTCCTCCTTTTATTTTATCTTATTATGTACCTCACTGTGGCATTTTCTGTGACTTAGTTGGTGTATTTTTGGCTGCTTTTCAGCATGTTTGGTTGATGGCAGACAAGAAATCTTTGCAAAGAGCGGCGAGACGTCCTCTGGGAATTTTCCCGTTTCAAGAAAGCAACGTTAGCTACACAGGGAAGTTTGAAAACTTCAGTTTATTTTTCTTGGCCAAACTCTGTGTTCTTCTAAATAGCAGAGTTAGCACTAACTTAAAATAAATATTTAAGTTCTTTATGGATACAATTTATCCTTCCTTAACATGCACAGAATCATCTATTCTCCCTTGGAAGGGATTCCCTAAGACAAAGCTACAGATTCTAAATTCTTAGAAAATTTGAATCAATGAGTTTCCAGTCAGGTGTGCTACTAGATCAGTAGTTCTCAAACCAGTTCTTGGGAAACACCTAGCCAGTCAGATTTTTAGAATATCCCACAATGAACATGCACAATATAGATTAGCTTAAGATGGAGGTAGTGCATACAAATTTATCTCATGCATGATCGTTGTTGATTTCTGTGTCTGGGTAGGTAGAACTGACGTTTCAGCCATTATGCTGGGGCAATGGGGACTTTCCCAGGGTCGCAAGGAGCAGCGTGGGTTTGAACCCATAACCTCAGGGTGCTGAAGCTGTAGCTTTAAGCACTGCGCCACTCTAGAAATCAAAATGTAGTACAAGTGAGCCAAGTCTAGGTCAATCAAGCCATTGTGACATCACTGATGAGGGTTGGCTCTTATTGGTGGAAAGAGGCATTATGATGTCACAATACCAGCTCTGCTTATCAGAGGCTGAAACTTTTCACACTATTTATTTATTTTTTCTATACTGTTTCTCCCAGAGGAGCTCAGAATAGTTTACATGACTTATTCAGGTACTCAAGCATTTTTTCCCTGCCTATCCCAGTGGCCTTTCAAATCTATCTAATGTACCTGGGCAATGGGGGGGATTAAGTGACTTGCCCAGGGTCACAAGGAGCAGGCGTGGGTTTGAACCCACAATCTCAGGGTGCTGAGGCTGTAGCTTTAACCACTGTGCCACTCTAGAAATCAATATGTAGTACAAGTGAGCCAAGTCTAGGACAATCAAGCCACTGTGACATCACTAATGAGGTTGGCTCTTATTGGTGGAAACAGGCATTATGATGTCACAATACCAGCTCTGGTTATCAGAGGCTGAAACTCTTCCCACCATTTATTCAATTTTTTATACTGTTCTCCTAGGAGAGCTCAGAATGGTCTACATGAATTTGGGCGTTGTTTTCCTGTCTGTCCTGGTGGGCTCACAATCTATTGAATGTTCCAGAGGCAATGGAAGTATTAAGTAACTTGGTCAAGGGTAGCAGGGAGGAGTGTGGGTTTGATCCCACAACCTCATGGTGCTGAGGCTATAGCTTTAGCCACTACTCCACACTCTCCCCAGTTAATGTGGTCCCTTAAGTCAATGTGTTAAATCCTGTGTTAAACACTTAATATGGAAGTAGTGTGGTATGTATGTGAACCGACAGCATGAATGTAGTTACCATGTTAGAGCAGCAGATAATATACATCCGCTAATGTAATTAGTTCCACCTCTTGTGAAGACGTTATCTGCCATGCAAATACAACAAGAAACTATTTTTTTTCTGCATCACAAAACATAAAAACTGTCATACTGGGTCAAACCAAAGGTCCCTCTAATCCAGGACTCTGTGTCTAACAATGGCAAATCCAGGTCACAAGGACCCGGCAAAATCCCCAAATGAGCAAGGTTCTATACTACTTAACTCCAGGGATCAATGGTGGCTTCCCCTGGATCTCTCATTTTCATGGTAAAATCCCGGGAATGCCTTCTAACATTTAATCAAGAAAATGTTATAGTTACCAAATGTTAATGACAACACAATGACTGCAGAACTTACTGCAGCTTAGTAATGAGGCCCTAAATCCATGGTGTAAACTCGCAGTCCTCAAGAGCCGCCAACAGGTCAAATATTCAGGTTATCCTTAATAAATCTTCTTGAGAGAGATTTGCATGCCTACTAGTTCCATTGTATGCAAATGTAAAACCCCCTAGTGGTGATGTGATGCGATTACATTACAATTTAATTATTACAAAATAAATTTATGAGATGTTATAATCACAGTCAGATGTTTCAATAGGTTTCCCTTTTAATTCACACCCTCACGGAGGCTATACATTTAAATATATGTATTTGTTGCAAATAAAAAAACATAAACAAATAACAATTAAGGGTGAACGAAAATTAAATAAGTATGTCCAACAGTTGTTGTTGTCAGATGCTGTTTAAACAAAATAAATTAAAAATAAATAAAGAGCAAGCTAATTTACCATTCACATGTGATCAAGTTTACATTGATAACACCATTATAGTTACTGATAATGTTCAAACTTTGAACATCAGTCATATACAACCTTAGATAAAGATATTATTTATCCCGTTTAGGACCTCAACGGTGCAAGCTATGAGATTTCATTTACAGAATTGTATGCACTAAAGTCTTCATCGGTCTCAATGTTTTAGATATTTTCTATAGATTTTTATAAACATTGAGACCGATGAAGACTTTAGTGCATACAATTCTGTAAATGAAATCTCACAGCTTGCACCGCTGAGGTCCTAAACGGGATAAATAATATCTTTATCTAAGGTTGTATATGACTAATTTTGGAATTTAACCTTGGAAAAACAACATTCTATTGCCTATATATTTGTATATCTGACAAACTTTGAACAAACATGTCATGCCTTTCAACTTAATACCAACTTTGTTCTAAGACATCCAAAACCATATGTAAGTATTTGACTAGATTACTTTTAAAACCAGAGAGTGTTTCTCAGTTCCAAAGTTCAATAAAATATAAAAAAATGTATATCTGTGTGCACACAAAAATAAGTACTCCTAAACAAACAAACAAAAACAAAAAAAACAGTTTTCACAAGTATTGTCGCTTTCTTGCTTTGCAACCGCTGAGTTTTTGATTGTCCTATCATCTGTCTGGAACCAGCAGCTTCTCTGAAGATCCACATGTTTGCCACTATCCCATCTACAAACAAATGAAAGGAAGCAAACCCAACCTCCTGGATGAATGCAGGCTAAAGTCAGTGTTTTCTTAGGCTAAAGCCATATATTTCTAACTACATGTGCAAAAGAAAATTATTTTATCCCTAAGCTGACCCTCCCAGGAACCCCCCCCCCAAATGTTTCCATTTCCGCACTATTGGAGAATGGTCTACCGCTACCATGGTAACATCATGCAAATTGCTTTGAGCTCCCCTGTTACAACAGAATTATCATGGTAATGATTAGTGTGTCACTCTCTACCACCTATATCCTCATGGGCTAGACAGTATATCAAATTTTAAATAAACTATAAACTGGAGGAAATGCATGAGAGGGGAGATATTATAGAGGCATTTAAATACCTACACAGCATAAATGTGTGTGAGTTTCTTGCAATTGAAAGGAAGCTCTGGAATGAGGGGGCATAGGTTGAAAGTGAAAAGGGATAGATTAGAAGTAACCTCAGAAAATGTTTTTTTACAGAAAGGGTGGTGAATGCTTGGAACAGCCTCCCAGTGGAGGTGGTGGAGACAAAAAGTGTATCTGAATTACAGAAAGCTTGGGACATGTGCTTTGGATCTCTTAGGGAGAGGAGGGGATAGTAGATGGCATGGCTAGGCAGACAGACCATATGGTCTTTCTCTGTCTTCATTATTCTCTGGGGGAACCAGCACAAACTGTGGAACGGATGATCTTAATTGCAAATTTTATTCCAAAAAAGTCATATGCAAGGTGCGGTCCAATAATCCAAAAATGAAACACAGTAGGTATATTGTGGTGTGGCTCCAACATGATCCGTGGTTCGGTCATAGATGACCTTCTACCGGGGTCCGGTGCGCTGTAAACCACATAGAATGATGGACTAGGCGGCTTCGCTCGTTCAGCAACGCTCACTGATATACAGTATTTCGTTTGCTATCCAGCATACCATTCTTTGTGGTTTACAGCGCACTGGACCCCGGAAGAAGGTCATCTTTGACCGAAACACAGACTGTGTCGGAATCCACACCATAATATACCTACTGTGTATCATTTTGTATTATTGCACAGTGACACAGTGACACAGTAACACAGTAGATGACGGCAGATAAAGACCCTAATGGTCCATCCAGTGCTTTGTTTATGATGTTTTTTGGGATCAAGTTTCAAGTTTTATTAAAATTTGATATCATCGCCTATTCAAGGATTTCTAGGCAAAATACAAAAATAAAATTATACAGGGGTAAAAATACATAAACATACATCAGACTACCAGACATACCCGGAACATGAGGGTAGATGGGGAGGAACTACAATCGTTGAGGAAAAGAAAACATTCAGTATAGAACAGGTAGGGAAGGTTAGTAGAATGAGGCTAGATTCTTTCTTTGTGAATAACGACATTAAGTATGCTTTGAGGTTATATCGAAAATGCATCTTTAAATAGATGACTTTTCAGTTTCCCTTTAAAATGGTTGAGTAATTTTTTCTTCTCTTAGTTCCGAGGCTAAGAGCTTTCCACAGCTGGGAGCTGTGATAGAAAAGATCGCCAATTATTTTTAATGAAGGTACAGCTAATAAGTGTGGTCGATTAGATTGTAGCGCGTTGCAACGGTGTGTACGGTTATTTAATGGTTTGTATATGAATTCAGGCGTTTTTGCATTAATCGTTTTATGCACGAACCAGGCTTATCTTATAGCCTATCCTATGTGCATTTGCGTCAAGATCATCGGTTCCACAGTTGTTCCTCTTTCTCTTTTCTATCTGCAGTTCCATACTTCATATCAATGAGCTCAGCCAAAATGAAATCGCTTCAAAGGGTTAACAAACAGTCAAGCTGTTGCAGATCGCAAATTGGCTGAGCTCATCGACGTGAAGTATGGAACTGTGGTGTGACCAACAGAATTGCATTAATGAAACTGGGCTCTTTGCCTTGAATCTATAAGACCCTCCCTGAAGCAAACATAGGCTGAAACATGGCCCACGTCGGGTCTTTTAGTGCAGATTGCTTTTCACACCTATTTCCGAGCTCCATGTGCTTATCTCTTTTGTAGGGATATTCCGACCGCTAACTTGATAATTAGGGCTAGATTCACAAAGTAAAACCGATCGTGTACCCATCGGTTTGCGACCCCTTTACTATCAAGTTTCCATCCGGCCTGATTCACTTACCTCTCCTGCGAACCGCTTCGAATCCGTGCATGCAAATAAGGTGAAACGCATGCAAATTGGACAGCGACCCAATTCGCTACACCAATATTTCTGATTCGACTACTGGGGATGGTCGAATACATCTTTCCGATGGAAGCCCTGCTCTCTGCCCTGCAATCTCCCTGCCTGCTCGCCCTACGATCTGCTGCCCTGCTTCTTATCTCCTGCTGCTCGTATTCTGTATGTTCTTCTCCTGCCTGCCCCGAACTGCCATGACTCTCCCACACCTTCCCCCCATGCAAGCCCGTGGTTTTAACCCGCAGGGCTCTAAGCGGGTTAAAACCACGGGCTCCATTTATCTTTTTATTATTAGTGAGGGCGGCAGCTGGCATAGAGTGGGACCAGCTTTCCGGGATGCTACGCAGTTTGGGGTCAGTGGAGGGGGCGGCGTTTGGTTCAGTCTCCCTAAGTCCTGTCGCCATAGTACAAAAAAATTTTTTTAAAAAAAGACTGATGCTCCTATGTCTGCGCATGCGCGATTCCATGCAGGCAGATGGGGGCGTCCTCTGATCACCCCCATCTGCATTATTTTTGTTTTCTGAATTGGTCGGACCTGCCAGGATTGCCGATCTGGCAGGTTAGTGAATGGCCTTAGTTGGATAAGTTAGTCCAGCCTTTTTCTAGCCTATATTTTATCCATATATGTGGTCATGAATATCACCTCTTATCTGATAGCACCACTGGTCAGTGCTAGTTTGAAGTTTCAGCGCCTGCTGGTATTTTGGATACGGACAATTAAGGGGGAATTCATAAAAGAGTGTAATTCGTGGCAATCATATTATCATGTGGGTAACTGCCAAAGATGCACAATGGGTGTCTAATGGTTAAGGCAGTGGTCTCCAAGTCAAACCCTTTGCAGGGCCATATTTTGGATCTGTAGGTACTTGGAGGGGCCTCAGAAAAAAAATAATGAATGTTATTATTAAAGAATTATTAAAGAAATGACAATTTTGCAAGAGATAAAACTCTTTATAAATCTTTTTTTTCGGCTAAGTCTTAATAATAATATTGTCATTTATAGCTAAAGAGACATATGATCAAGAAAACTGTTTTATTTTACTTTTGTGATTATGATAAACAGACCGAGGGCCTCAAATTAGTACCTGGTGGGCCGCATGTGGCCCCCGGGCCGCAAGTTTGAGACCACTGGGTTAGGGGCGTGCTAAAAAAACACTTAGCTCCTGTTGACGAATTCCTCCTTAGTGGTCTAAACACTATTGTCTCAGAAATCACAATATTCTACATAAATCTCTACAAAAAAAACAGCATCACATTGAAAAAAATTAAAAAAGAACCAATAGCGCTGATAGGTATGCACAGTGCTGTACAACAACATATTAAAGAGAAGGTCCCTTCTCAGTAGAGCTTACAATCTAAATTAAGACAACGGGTCAAGTAGGAGCTTAGGGAGTTTTTTGGGGTGCTCAGGGGGAGAGTGTTAGGAGTTAAATGCACTCCGGAAGACGTGGGGTTTTTACTCTGGATTTGAATCGTTCCGGGAATGGAGCTTGATGTACTGGTTCAGGCAGTTCGCTCCGGGCGTAAGGTGCAGCAAGAGAGAAAGGGCACAATCTGGAGTTGGCAGTAGAAGAGAAGGGTACAGATAGGAGAGATTGATCGATGAATTGGGTTCCCGGGGAGGAAGTGGTAGGGAGAGATATCGAGGAGTTAAAGAGGTGAACGCATGCTTAGGTCAATAAGAGGAGTTTGTAGAAATGTTTAAATAGTAATCATTTAGAATCCAGGCCCCCTCTGTCATCATTATAGTCAAAGAAATATACTTCACGGTTGCTGCTACTGAAGACCACCTGCCTACAAAAACTGCCCCACCTCCATCATTCCCAGAAGTGGTTTTTAAGAGAAAAGTTTCAATGTATATAACACACAGACAGAGAGACAGAGAGCTAGCCGGGAATAAATAGCCAGATTCCCTCCGTCTGACACTGTGAAGCCGAAAATGAAAAGACTTAATTGTTTCTCAAAAATAAATATTAGGAAACTCTAAAATTTCACATCATTCCAAGCTCTATTTTCCATGCATTGCAAAAAATAAAATTAAGAGGAAAAACTGCGTCATACTTTCGCCATTTCCTGTTTCTGCACTCGGGGGAGAGACTCGAGGGGAATTATCTATTAGCTGGCTAGAAATATACCTTCCAAGCCAAGGAAACACCATGAACATAGTCTGTACACAGCGTCTAAAGAGTGTGGTACAACCAGCCAGTTCTTCAAATATGAGGCAAACTTTTCTCAGCTCAATTACTGGCTAAAATCTCCTCACTGTCCTCAGTGCATAGATGGATTCTATTCCACTTAAAGTCACTGGTTAGCAATATTTAGGGAATCCTTTAAACTAAGCTGTGTTAAGAACTGGCCTTAGTTTGCCCTTACATGGGTCTTTCTTGCATGCTAAGGTCATTTTTAACGCCAATATAAAAAAAAGCCTTTTTCCTATTATTTTCATTAATGGTCCTTAGTTAATGCTGCTAGTAGCGTGCGGTTAATTTAAAAGCATGTTGGGCCTGATTCATAAAAACAGCTATCCTGATTGTAGGAGGCGATAGGCCAGGGGTGCCAATACGTCGATCGCGATCGACCGGTAGATCGCCAAGGCAAAGTGAGTCGATCACGAGCCCATCCCGGGCTCCATGATAGACTCACTTTGCCTTGGCGATCTACCGGGCCGATCAGCTTCCTCTCCCCCCGACGCCAGATTTCTGTCTGCCGTCGGAGAGGAAGTTCGGGGGCCACCAATCGCTGCCTGGCTGGGCAGAACTTCCTCTCCGATTGCAGAATTGGTCCGGCCCGTACGCAGGGAAACCGAGAGAGCTTGGGTGGCGTCGGGCTTTGAGGCCTGTTACCCACCCGATGGTGTCGGCGGCTTGGGGGGCCTGTTCCCCAATGGGTGGCAACAGCTTGGGGGCCTGTTCCCCGATGGCAGTGGCAGTGGCTTGGGGGAGGGCAGGGAGAAAGAAAGAAAGGGGGGCAGGCAGAGGAGACAGAAGGAAAGAAGGGAAACAGAAAAAAAGAAAGGGGGCATGAAGAGAGAGAGAGAAAAAAAAGGGAGGCAGGGAGGAAAGAAACACCTGCTTTTCATAAAATCCTATTATTTTTAGTGGCATTCTGTCATCTAGGTGCCTATTGATGATGTCTCTGCAGTTTCCCATTTGCTTTTTGCTTGGTTTCTTGATATACTGCAGACTCTGTTGGATATTTTGTTTGTGTTGAAAGATTGTGCATCAGACATGTCCATTTGCTCTGAAGCACAGCCATTGTGAGTAGTGTATCTCTTTTTCTTCCTTAACCTTTCCAACAAAAAATCCAACAGAGTCTGCAGTATATCAAGAAACCAATGCAAAAAGCAAAAGGGAAACTGCAGACATCATCAATAGGCACCTAGATGACAGAAATGCCACTAAAAAATAATAGGAACCCCTCCCTAAACAAAAGCTCCTGTGGGCTCAGTGGTTAAAGACACTGCTTTCATCTTCTAACAGTCAAGGTCCCAAGTATGGTCAGATACCCCAGTACATATTTCCATTTTTTAGTGGCATTCTGCCATCTATGTAGCATGTTGATGAGTGTCATAATGATGTCAGGATTGTGCATCAGACACGTCCACTTGCTCTGAAATACAGCCATTCCATCCATCCATTGGACATATCTTCTTCTACTATGATCAGACTTGGACATCCAATATTTTGGACTCTCTTTAGGCCTGCCTTAAACATGTCCAGACCATGCCCCCTTGCCATATGGATGAACTGCAGTGGTACAAGTCCATATTCTGCCTTTGTAAAATTGGAATTTGAACGTCCATACAATACGGATATCTCGTAAATGCCAGTTTTCAGATGCCCACAAGAAGAATAGCGATTCTAAAATACCATTATGTTCTTATGGACTTCAAGCTGCTCCAGTAATGTCACAATTGCCTCCATTTATTTTAACAGAACCAAAATAAACTACTACAGAAACCAATGACATTGTTGTGGATTACTTGTCCCTTTGTGACTGTATGGGTTTGAAATGTGCATGTGTAAATAATATATTTAAGATCAAAAGAGTCTTCTTTGTCATGTCATTTCCTGCTCAGATCTCTTGATAAATGGCCTACGAGCAGTTACATAATTCAACCTAAACTCATTATCTTTCTTCTGTTAGGCTATAAATAGGCAAAAACCCAAGCCAAAAACGCACAACCCGCAGGCCACACAAACACAATTCAGTTTTCGCAGAGCACTTTACCTCTAAATTAAGATCTACAATAAAATTTATGGGGATTGATTTTGAAAACACAAACCACAGGTTAGATTTATCATCGAAGCCTAAGGTTAAATCTTTGCAAACAGGTTGGGCCTTCCCTCTCTTAACACGCCTGTCAAAATGGCACTGGTGTGATTAATGAGGTCATGGCTTGCTGTGGGTGAAAATACTTTATGTACAAGCTTTGCCAAATTTCCTTCGTGATGATTTTTCTAGTGGTAAAGAGTTAAAAAGTGGGAATTTCCTAGATCACTGAAAATTCTGAACGTTGTTAAAAGTCATAAAATGAGTTCAACATGTTTAGAATTTAAAGATGAGCACCTCTTCTTTCCCCCTCCAAATATGTATACGCTTAACTACTCCCCCCCCAAAAAAAAAAGGAATCAAACTCTTAACCCCCACAACAGGAATTATACACAGAATTTACATGTCTAATGAGAAGAAAGTATGAGACAAGGCCTAATAAAACTTGAGAAAAGGCAGTGAGCTTGACAGCTGCTTGGTAAGACCAACAAACGCAGAGAGTAGAGAGCCATCAAGCAAAACCAGAAGGATACCATCCACGATGAACAAAGTCAAACAAACACAAAAGTGAAGAAGAGATACTATCAACCAGGGTGTATTCCATCTAGAAGTCTTTATAGACCTGGACAACACGGCCAGTGTTTCGGCACGTGAGTGCCTTTATCAAGAGACTACACATATACCGTATATACTCGAATAGAAGCTGAGATTTTTGGGGCCAAAGAAATGGCCCCAAAAATGGGGGGTCTTAGGCTTATATATTGGGTCATTGGCCACCCGACTCCCTCCCGGACTTGTTGCAGGCCTCCGCTGGGCCTGCCATATGGCTTGATGGGGTGGGCCGAGACAGGAGGGATCCTATCCTGTCCACTCTGCCAATTTTTTTTAACCTCTCTTCCGCCTCCCTTCCCCCCTCTCCCCCCCCCCCCCATGTACCTTTTTGAATCCCTGGTGGTCCAGCAGTGTACCGGGCAGGAGTGAGCTTTCCACACTCCTGCCCTACGCCGAACCCTTCTCTGAATGACTGCCTCAAGTTTTCTCATAGCCCGCATTGTACTGGGCATGAGCAAGCTATCCTCGCTCCTGCCCGGTGCTGAGCTGCTCGTTGAATGGCTGCCCTGAGTTCTCATGGGGATCTGGCCAATTGCAATCTTAGGCCACTCCCAGTGCATCCCAGAATGTTCTGGGAGAGAAGCCTAAGAAACTGGTTGGCCAGTTGCCTACGGCCCCTCCCAGGATGCACTGTGAAGGGGAAGGCCAGCCATTCTGTGGAGGCGGGCCTGCTGGCAGCAGAGAGTGTATACCTCTTGCCAGCCATCGGAAAAGATACGGAGGTAGCAGGGGGATGTTCGGGGGTTTCGGGTGGATGATGGGGCCAGAGGCAGGAGGGAGTGGGCATCCCTCCTGCCCGGGATGACTTGTGGATGGTGGCAGGAGGGAGTGGGCATCCCTCCTGCTGAGGGATGTCTCTGTGGCGGCAGGAAGAATTGGGCCCTCCTCCTGCCATGGACATTTGGGAGATGGGACTTCAGGGGTTCCGACAGGAAGGAGTGGGCATCCTTCCTGCCGGCCAACTTTGTGGGGGAAAAGGGTCCCCTGCTGTGGCTGCTAAACTGATCACCGCAGGGAGATTCCCTTGCAGTGATCCGCTCAGCGGCAATGCGATTCTCAAATTTGTGCCTGTGACATGGAGAATTAGGATGGTTAGGCGGGGTTAGGCATTTGTCCATCAGGACAGACATGATTCTATATAGGACACCCAAGTGCAATTCTCAAAAGCCACTTAGGTGCTTGCGAGACCAGACGTCCTATTCAGAATTTCCCCCTCCATGTCCCTGAGGCAGAAAACAAAGCAAAATTCTCGTAGAACTTATTACAAGGCAGCAGTCAGATAAGTTTTTGAAATATCACATTCTTATCAACCATCTGTAAGTCGCCTTCAGCCTGATTAGGTTAGTGCGACACACAAATAGAAGATTAGATGAATAGAGGTGTTTTGGGCTGTGGAATTAATTTTGAGTCATTTATCAGTCGTGTTTACCGAGTGGGCATTTAACTGGAATTTGACACAGATACGGATGGACAATGAAATGTTTTGCTTAACACGTGGTGTTCAATTAACATGAGAGAACATCCAGTAGTAACATAGTAAATGACGGTCCATCCAGTCTGCCCATAAGTTATACCCATTAAATACAGGATTAAATTAATTTGTTTCTTCTTTGGTATTTCTGGGTCACAGACTGTAAAGTCCACCTGGTATTGTCCTAGGTTCCAAATGCTGAAGTTGTCATCTAATCAAGCCATTGTGACATCACTGCTGAGGTTGGCTCTTAGGCATTGGTGGAATGAGGCATTATGACATCACAATCTCAGCTCTGGATTGTTGCTACTCTGGGTTTCTGCCAGGTAACATAGTAAATGATGGCAGATAAAGACCGGAACGGTCCATCCAGTCTGCCCATTAGTTATACTCATTACAAGTACATGAGTAAATTAACTTGTCTCTTTGATATTTGTGGGTCGTAGACTGTAAAGTCCACCTGGTATTGTCTTAGGTTCCAAATGCTGAAGTTGCCATCTAATCAAGCCATTGTGACATCACTGCTGAGGTTGGCTCTTAGGCATTGGTGGAATGAGGCATTATGGCATCACAATCTCAGCTCTGGAATGTTGCTACTCTTTGGGTTTCTGCCAGGTAACATAGTAAATGACGGCAGATAAAGACCTGAATGGTCCATCCAGTCTGCCCATTAGTTATACCCATTACAAGTACATGAGTAAATTAACTTGTCTCTTTGATATTTGTGGGTCGTAGACTGTAAAGTCCACCTGGTATTGTCCTAGGTTCCAACTGCTGAAGTTGCCGTCCAAGCTCACTCCAGCCTATCCAACCATCCCGTTGTTTGCAGGACATCTACCGTAAAGTTTGGCCGGTAACATCCTCCTGTTCCAAATTAATGGAGATCCCATTGATGCCCACCCCAGCCCATCCCACACCCAATCACCATATATGGGACACAGCCCGTGCAGGTCTGTCCAATACTGGCAGCGGTTAGAGCTGGTGTTTTAGCTATTCGGGGTTTTCTCCGGCGTGCAGCTTTTCTGAGCAGCGTAGACTGCCGAAGTTACTGAAGTTCTCTCTCATTACAAAATTGTTCTAATTGCTCATCATTTGATCCAGTGCCTAACCATTGTATTTTGGAGTTATAGCATATTGATAATAATAATAATAATAATAAATTTATTCTTTTATACCGCCATTACCGAAGAGTTCTAGGCAGTTTACATCAAAGAAACCGAACAGTCAGCGAAGCGTATACATATAATAAGGTAAAAACAGAGTAAAAGATTTTAAAAAATTACAATCTTAAAACAATCCAATTAAGTGATAAATTTATCAAACAGAGCAGATTTTACTAGTTTACGAAAAGAGCAACAAGACATGGCTTGGTGGATGCATTCACCGAGCCAACATTGTATTTTGTCTGCCTGAAATGCTAAAGTCCTTTTAAAAGAGGTCTTATATCTGACTTCATTTGGTTTAGGATAAGTAAATCAGTTGGAGCTTCTTGTGATCCTTGATGGTCTGTAAAATTCAAAGTGAGAAGACAAATAAATTGGAGATTCTCCTGAGATCAGCTTAAAACAAATACAGGAAAACTTAAATAATATTCTTGCCTCCAATGCCAGCCAATGCAGTAAACGAAAATATGGACTAACGTGATCGTTTTTCTTTAGGCCAAATATCAATCGAACCGCCGAGCAATGCCAGAGGTAACGTATCTATTAAAAAAATTGTTCTCTCCGTTGTCCCTTATGACCGTCTCTAAAGAAATTAAGGGGCCCTTTTTGCTAAAGCACAATCAAGTTTTGCATTTAAACAATAGCAGTAACAGCACCCTTCCCAGTTACCACACGGAAAAATAAATTAATGCATTGTAAGTGTAGCATTCATTGCCCCACCCTGGGCAGGGTTGTTTGAGTGTCCTCTTTCATACTACACCCCTGGTACAAACTTACTGATGATTCAGCAGCAGCAAACAGAGTCTAGATCAGTGTTTTTCAACCTTTTTACACCTATGGACCGGCAGAAATAAAATAATTATTTTGGGGGCCAGCATCGGTCCACGGACTGGCGGTTGAAGAACACTGGGCTAAGTCGTGGGCCAGACCCCGCCCATCTCCACCCAATCTCCACCCCAGACCCCGCCCCCATAATAGTACTAATTGTAACACTATTTTGTCCATTCATTTTTCACAGATACACAATATAATCTTATTAACAACACATAATGGTTAACCACAAAATTAAGCTACACAAAGCACACTGACAGCAGATGTAAATTCTCAAAATTGACTTAATTCAATCACTAAATTCAAAACTAAAATCATCCCCCCCTACCTTTGTTGTCTCCCTCCCTCCATGCTATGCCTTACCTTCTGGCCTACTCCTGCCTCGCCATTTTATGCCGCCCCCGGTGTTATCTTCAGGCCGGCTCCCTCTTCCTCACTGATGCAGTGCCCAAAGCTGTGGGCGGCAGCTAATTGCGCGTCCCGCGCCTCATCTGGAAGCCTTCCCTCCGACGTTGCAACGTCAGAGAGAAGGCTTCCGGTTCAGGCGCAGGACGCGCGTAGGAGCCACTGCCCGTGGCTTTGTGCACTGAATCAGAGAGGAAGAGGGAGCTGGCTCGAAGATAACGTCGCATTGATCGCATCGTGGACCGGCGGTTGAAGAACACTGTTTTGGGCCTGATGCACGTGCTGGCCCTGTGGACGGCAGGAATTTCTGTGGACCGGCACTGGACCACGGACCGGTGGTTGAAGAACACTGGTCTAGATGACAAGGCCATAAGTGAGGTTTTGAGCTGGAGCAAACTTCCAGGGTGATTTTAATGAAAGAGTAGCCTCATTTATTTATTTAAAAAATGTATAAATCCTTTACAACTGAAGCGATGTACCAAATAGCGTACATAAGAAAATGATAAACCATAAACACATCTAACAAAATAACATCTACAAAGCAGAATAACGCAACTAAAGTACACACTTCCATTGGCTCATTGGGTCAGAGTGATAGCAGATTGTATCAACCTACACTCAATCCATGTTACATGAACGCATCGACAAAGAACTGAATTTTCAGTTCATAGACTCATAACCCCAGGAAGGGAATTCTAGAGTTGAGTGCCCACTACCGGGAACATCATATTTCCACATTTCTTATGATGAGTCCCGATTTCCTTATCATTGACCAGTCTCATACACCCAGCAGATCGCAAACTACGGTTAGGATGATAAACATTCCAGAGATCTTGAAACCATGCCGGAGCAGTAGAATCTATCACCCGTTGCATATATGAGAGCCAAAATACCACCATATATATTCAATAATGTCCGTATAACGACAAACAATCCAAAACACGGCACTGAGACTTATCTATTCATTGAGGAAACACGACCACATCAACTAACACTAGCTTCTAATTCCGGCAAGAATACTATTCAAATTCTACTGTCTACTATTTAAAACCATAAACGATGACAACCCAACCTACCTGAACAACCGTCTCATCCAAACTATATCAACTAGACCAGTGGTCTCCAACTCAAAGCCTTTGCGGGGCCACATTTTGGATTTGTAGGTACTTGGAGGGCCTCAGAAAAAAATAGTTAATGTCTTATTAAAGACATGACATTTTTGCATGAGGTAAAACTCTTTCTAGTTTATAAATCTTTCCTTTTGGCTAAGTCTTAATAATAATATTGTAATTTACAGCTAAAGAGACATATGATCAAGAAATTGTTTTATTTTACTTTTGTGATTATGCTAAACATACCGAGGGCCTCAAAATAGTACCTGGCAGGCCGCATGTGGCCCCCGGGCCATGACTTTGAGACCACTGAACTAGACATGGGGAAAGCCACACCCCATTCACGCACCCTAACTCAAAGAAGTCAAACGGAAAAAAACTATATGATGGCCTCCTAGCACACAAGCAGCAAAACTCGACGACCAAATCTCCAATCTACTACAAAACTTTCAGAAAAGAAGTAAAGATGCTACTTTTCAAGAAATTCCTGCAAACGACTTAATACCGCTAGCTCCTTCCCACTTCCCAATACCTTCCCGATTCCCAAAGCAACCTCATCTACTCCTTATCTCCTCTAGAAATTACAAGATATCTTCTTCATGTAATACGTTTTTTGCAGTTCTTTTGTAATCCGCCTTGAACCACAAGGCAATGGTGGAATAGAAATCTCTAATGTAATGTGAAAAGTGCTCAGTGCTCTTTGTCTCCTGCACAGACGGTGCCGCTAAGAGAACAAGTTTGGGACCATCATAACACTCTTCCGTCTCAGTACAAACAAGTTATTACAACGGCTATTTATGGAAATGGAAAAGGTAGCACTTATCTTATATTGGAGGTAACTGATCTTGTTCCTTCATTAAAACCAAATAGCGGCCCGGCAGGAATTTTTCTATGCTATTGTGCTTTAAGGTGACTGGTGCGTGCTCATATAACGACTGCTCCTCTACTCGGATCTGAGTTTCACCAGGAGGGCTTCCTCAGGAGGAGGATAATCTAAAATGCACACTGTGAAAAAAAAATAAAAATTAAAACAAACATCCCACCAGAAACAAAACACTAAGGCAGGGGTAGGGAACTCCGGTCCTTGAGAGCCGTATTCCAGTCGGGTTTCAGGATTTCCCCAATGAATATGCTTTGAAAGCAGTGCGTGCAATAGATTCAGCATATTCATTGGGGAAATCCTGAAAACCTGACTGGAATCGGCTCTCAAGGACCGGAGTTCCCTACCCCTGCTTAGTGTTTTGTTTTCTGGTGGGATGTTTGTTTTAATTTATTATTTTTTTTCACAGTGTGCATTTTAGATTATCCTCCTCCTGAGGAAGCCCTCCTGGGTGAAACTCAGATCCGAGTAGAGGAGCAGTCGTTATATGAGCACGCACCAGTCACCTTAAAGCACA
>NW_022985881.1:0-41439 GCF_902459505.1 Geotrypetes seraphini
CAGCGCCTTAGGGTTACTTCATAATATAGTGGGTTGTCTACTGATATGATTATACAACTATACCTTTCTACATATATGTTCCGTTATTATATACTTCATAGCTCTGGCGCTGTAATACTGTTTACCATACTTTGTTTTCTCTCATTGTTTTAGTCATGTATTTACTTTTTAAATCCCATGATATGTGATCTGTGTTCCTAGTACTGAGTGAATGTCTTGAGTTTATTTCACTCCAGTTCTATTATTATTTTCTTAGCACAGATTGATGTCTCATAATATATTATACACATTATTGAATGGAACTTTAGGGTTGTGTATTACAGGTTAATTTAATTTATTCATGTAATATCTTGCAATTACACTCCATTACACTTTTGGTCATGTCTTTCATAATTGGTTTTATGCTGTATGTTCTACTAACACGCAGAGACCAGTAGCTTCATATATGTATGGATGTCTCAAGATTATTCCGCTTATTTAGATTTTGTGTTTTTTTTTTCCATTTAAAATTTTTATTCATTTTCAAATTTTACATAAAGTGTACAAAATATTGAAATACAATTAATGAATACACAATATCACTTTATATCTAATACATATTATTCTAAATATATTTTTATCCCCTTTCCCTCCCCCCACCCTTCTAGTATTTTCCAATCATATATTACATATTGTATATCATATTATGTCATATTGTGTAAAATTTGTTTTCATTACCCTCCCCTACATATGTGTCACAAAGAAGATATTAAAAAGAAGAAAAGAAGAAGAAAAATCCTATTAATTATTCATTACAATATTTTGTTTTGAAACTTACTTATAACCATAGTTATGTTTCATTTACTATAACATGATTTACATTGGAGTTTCCTTACCTATAATCGATTAATGTCACCTGATGTTAGTTATACAATTTTAGATTTACCATATAACCGCTGTACCACTACATGCAGTTAGTAGCAAGTAATGATCTAATTACAAGTTAAATCAAATATTGATCAGAATAGATAGTTTTAATATAACTATTTAATTTAATATACTTACTATTACATACTTGGTCTTTATATATTAATACCTTTAACTCTGTAATGGCTTGCTTTTTAAAGGTCATGTCATAGGAATGCTATAGTATATATGAGGAATGGGATATGCAGGGTTTGTTTGATTAACACCTAAAATGGTTGATACGTATGTGGTAGGTATCTACCCTTCATTTCTGTGTCATATATTTACAACGATAACATCTTTTACTATTTTTCAACTGATGGCTATGATGTATCCTGCATTGTTAGTGCAACATGTCTCCTGGATATCTTTGCATTTAGTATATTGCACATTATATTATATAGTACTTAGTTTCATTCACAGGTCTTTTTCTAATGTCTTGCTTTCATACCTATTTTAAATCTCCACATTATTGTATACGTTTGTATATGTTGTGATGGATGATATTAAGCTGTTACAATTATGATGGTGCATGTAAGTCGTAGTGTATAATCAAGCAGGAGGTGTTTCCATGTTTACATAAGTCTATCACTCAAACTTCATACATTTTATCACCTCACCATGCCCAGTTGCTATTTACAGAAGTTGTAGTACTCCTTACATAACATTATTGTGTTATCAAGTTGGTCAAATGCGTATCTTTGTTATACAACTGGCAGCGGAGATGAGATTATGTTGCTTCTCATCTACTCGCTTCCCATAGGTAGTTATACCATATCTTTGCCTATTTCTCTCTACATGCAGACAAAGATGTGGTATAAGGGTACAGACGTGATTTGTTTAAGAGTTACAATTTACTTTGGATCGAGACTTGTGCAGGATCATGGGAGCCACAGTAGCCTAAACAACGTATATTTTACATCATATGGCATTAAAACTATTATCCTTAAATGTTAAAGGTTTTAATAACCCAATTAAGAGAAAGAAAATACTTACTTATGCTTCCCGTAAATCTCCTGACATTCTTCTTTTTCAGGAAACTCATTTAACTGACATTGAAAACCAAAAGCTAAATGGTTCATGGGCCAGTGATATCTATTACTCCCCAGCAGTAAAAAAGAAAAATGGCACGGCAATCTTAGTCAGGAAGTCTCAAGGTCTTAATATCCTTTCACATAAAAATGATGCTGAAGGTAGATGGAACATGATAACGTTACAGGTAATGGCTATCACTATCACTATATTCAACATCTATGCACCAAACATAGATGATCCAGTATTCTTCGATCATATAGCTACACAGGCATTAGCTGAACCCACTAATGCATATATTTTGGCCGGAGATTTTAATTTGGTTCATGAGCCTTCTCTAGATCGGAAATCTACTGTCTCATACAAAATTACAAAGGCACGGCACAGCCTGCATAATTTGCTCTTTCAATTAGATCTAATAGACTCATGGAGATTTCTCCACAATACAGATTTACAATTTTCATTTTATTCGGCCCCTCATAATTCATACTCAAGTATTGACTATTTTTTCATAAGTAAAAGTTTAACACCATACATGTTTAATGCAATAATTAATGAAATATCAGTCTCCGATCATGCAGCTATAGAATTACACCTAGATAATATGTTACCTAAGGTAACTACCGGTAGTTGGAGATTTAATAATACGTTATTAGAGGATCTACAATTTATAACATACATTCGATCTGTGTTAACAGAATACTTTGAATTGAATGATAATGATCAGATTACTAGAGATACATTGTGGGACGCGTGCAAAGCCTACATTAGAGGCTGTATAATTGCCTATCAATCAAAACAAAAGAAAAATAATCAAAAAGTACTCACAGATCTAGTATCGGAAATTAAAAATTTGGAAATAACACATCAATCGAATCCAACAAATATGCAAGTCTTACGTAAACTTAGGGAAAGGAGATTAACATATAACATAAAGTTGAGTACGCAAGCTGGCAACACTTTATTCATGCAATCTGCTTCTTATCACAGCTCAAATAATAGGAGTGGACATCTTTTAGCTCAATATTTGAAAATACGTGAAGAGAAATCTTACATACATGCCATTACGGATGACTTGGGTAATAAACATACTGAATCAAAAGAAATTCTGAGTCACTTTAAACAATTTTATGATTCTTTATATACTACGGAAGCAGTATATGCTGATTCGAAAGTTTTTCTAACCCCCAATTATCAAAGACCGCAACTAACTTTAGAGGACAATATTCCTCTTGAGGAAGAAGTTACAATCTCAGACATTGTCGAATCCCTTGCTGCAATGGCTAAGAAAAAAACACCGGGCCCAGAAGGGTACACAGTAGAATTTTATACCACTTTCCAAGAAATTCTAGCTCCACAATTATGTCAGCTGTTTAATTATTTTCATAATACAGGGAAAATTAATGGAACGTTTACTGACGCGGCCATAATAGTATTACCTAAACCTGGTAAGGATCCCCTGAAAATTCAAAATTATAGACCCCTCTCCTTTATTAATGTAGATGCAAAAATATTTGCTAAAATATTGGCCAAAAGACTTCAGACAGTACTACCTACCCTGATAGGTAAGGAACAGAATGGTTTCATGCAGGGTAGACTGGCAAGTGACAATACTAGATTGTTTACATCTCTCATTCAAATTGCCCAACATTCGTCGCATCCTTATCTAGCATTGGCTCTTGACGCTGAAAAAGCATTTGATAGAGTTGAATGGGGATTTTTATTTGAAACCATGACATGGTTTGGGTTCTCAGATCGATTCATTTCCATGATTAAGGTATTATACACTAAGCCTACCACCACTGTTAGAATAAATGGTCTAATGTCTGATACGTTTCATCCTTCGCGTGGGACTCGTCAGGGTTGTCCACTATCACCGCTATTGTTCAACCTAGCGCTTGAACCTCTCCTCCTTCATATTCGGAATTCTCCTGACATAGTTGGTATTCGTAGCAGTAACTTTGAATCAAAACTATCTGCATATGCAGATGATGTATTAATTTATACGGATCCTCCCTCTTTACCCCACTTATTAATATTAATTAATAAATATTCGCTATATTCTGGTTACAAGCTTAATTCCTCTAAAACAGAACTCCTGCCCCTTAACAATCACGTTTTACATCACGAGATAGCTGATTATACCTTTCAGTGGACACAAACGAAACTTAAATATCTAGGTATACATTTCGGTTCCTCGGTCGAAGAAACGATAAAGTTTGCAGTTGAGGATATTCTCTCTATGATAACAACGCTTACTGCCAGATGGAGTCCCTTAAACTTATCATGGTGGGGTCGTATGGAGACTATTAAAATGATGATAGTTCCCAAGATTCTAAATCCTCTTGGTATGCTTCCAGTTCTCCTACCCTTGTCCTTTTATAAAAGGATAGATCAGTTATTAACCAAATTTCTCTGGAATAATAAGACCCCAAGAATAGCACTGAATAGATTGAAGATGTCTAAGTCGGAGGGTGGCAATAATTTCCCCAACTTTCTGGAATATCATTACGCTTTTTTACTCAGACATGGTGCCAAATGGATTTTACATCAAAAAGATAAACCGCCAGTTAATAATTGGATTGAATTGGATGTTGAAACATATAAATGGACTCCTCTACCACTATTAGCTTTTGTATCATCTTCTGGATTTTTGACACACAAAGATTATGTACTAGAATCTATCGTGACTGCTATTCAAACAATGGATAATCTATCTCGTAATAAATGGTGCAACTCGTTACACTTACCAATTTGGAATAACCCTCTTATACATATTCAGCATACTATGATAAATTGGAAGTGCTGGAAATCAGTAGGTATAGGGACTTTGAGACACCTATATGACGGAAGCGATTGGATTCCGTATGATATACTTAGAACTCGCTACTGCCTTCCTCCGTCTGCATTCTTCAGATGGTTGCAACTCAAACACGCATTTCGTGACCTTATTAATAAACAAACAGACAACTGGGATGAACCTGACCTTTTAGGCTTCTGTGAAACAATTACTTATTAAAAAAAAAGGAAGCCTCAAATTGGTATAAACTCATTCAATCACATAAACATCCACTTTGTCATTCCACACAATCTAAATGGCAAGAAGAATTGCGTTTACCTTTAGTAGATATAGATTGGAATCACATGTGGTCCATGATTTATAAATTAACCAGTTCAGCAGCATTATATCAGACCTTTTTCTTCCTGATCTACCGTGCCTACTGGACGCCTAACAAATTATCGAAACTACAGAAAGAAAGATCTAGTAATCTCTGCTGGTCCTGCAAGCTTTACACAGGGACATTGCAACACATGATATTGGAATGTCCTCTTTTGCAAGATTACTGGCGGAAGGTGTGGGCCCAAATATGCTTTTATTTAGAGATTACAGAGCAACTCTCCTATCCAATGCTGTTGATTAGTTTAACTAGCACTTATATGTTGATTCTTAAGCATATAGTTCCATTACTACAATTTCTACTATTAGTGGCGATACGTGTCATCCTTACTAATTGGAAAGATTTCTCAAAGGTGAACCATATGGAATGGTGGAATAATGTTTGCTTATATGCCAAATATGAACGAATAGCAGCTGAACGGAGAGGTTCCCTATCTAAATTTGAAGAGATGTGGGCACCATTGCTGATATATACAGAGAAACCTTGATTGGGTTAGTTAACACGCCTGTGGCTCCTGTGGTCCTGCTGATTTTGCTCTTGTTATGACTGATCTGATTGTGACGATACTGTACTATTGATGTATCAATAATCAATATGGTTTAACTATATTATTATTTACAGTTAAGACTCCATTATACTTAGTTATATTCAAATACAAGTCGAACTTATTGTAACCGATATTTTTGCAACGATGTTCTCACGTCTGGCCAGGTTTTCTGGTTATAGTTCTGAGTTTTGTTTTTGTAATATTATTCTCTTTTGCTATGTCCTAGGGCATGGATAGCCATTTTATGTATAATTCCATTGTTGTATCCAACATACGTTATCCTTGTCCTTGGATTGTATATTTCAAAATAATAAAGATGATTGAACTAAAAAAAAAAGAACTTATCTGGATTTTTTTCCGACCTGATATGAAGTGGTAGGGAATTCCATGCTGTGGGGGCCGCGATTGCAAATGAGGTGGCCTGACGCATGCTGATAATTTTCAGGGATGGTGTGTAAAGGAGATGTTGTGATGAAGATCTTAAGACTCTTGAGGGTTCATGTGGAATAAGGAGTTTGTGAAAGAAAGAATAGGTTTCCTGCTCATACACTTTCCCTCTACCATATGACCCACATCCTGACATAATGGGATGATTAGAATGCGTCTCCCAAGTATCAAATTCATAAATCTTCACTAGACGACTGCAGGGGTGAGTATCCACTCCCATGTGCTGAGCTGGAGTCTCGGAGAAAACGAGCAAAGGTCTCTGCGAAATGGAAAGAAGACACAGACGGAAATGTCTTCAGAGTAATGCACGGGGCAATGGGGAATGTGCCGAGGAGATGGTAAACATCTGCCCAACCTTTTTAAGCAAAATCTGTAACACATCTGAAGAAAATGAAAAAGTACCAGGTAGCCTAATGTTCCCACGTTCAGAAACTGATAGGAGCTGTTTGCAATTCTGAGCAGAAGCTGAAAACAGAGCAATTGAATTAGTAGTAGATAGACTTGAGAAGGGCAGCTAATACTGGAGATCAGGAGCATTGTGTGCAAACTAGCAGCTCTCTTAAGCTAGCAGGAAGGGAAGATAGCCATTTTAATGAATATGTTACAGTTATGAAGGACAGTTTTTATAATTTGTATATACTATATAAGTAGTTTCCTATTCATCTGGCTAAACCAACTGTCAGAAAATTACCTTCATCCAAAAGGCACGCCTAGGGATGCACAATGCACAGGAATTTAGCTACAGATGGAGCAGACGTTCCTGGGATGCGTTTCGATCAGGAGTAGGAAATAGCACACAGAGAGGGGGAATTCTTTAAAACATAAATGTTTTGAATATATGCATGTATATGCCAATGTTTTGGCTAGACACTATGGGACTCATAATAAAAAAAAAAGTCTAAAAAGAGGGAGCCCAAGCCCTTTTGCTCCGTCAAACCGCAACCCCCCCCCCCCCCCCCCCCCCCGCTGACATTGGGGCAAGAGGGAGCCCAAGCCCTCCTGCCCCATCGAACCGTGACCTCCCTGCCGACATCGGGGCAAGAGGGAGCCCACGCCCTCTTGCCCCGTCAAACCGCAACCCCCCGCTGACATTGGGGCAAGAGGGAGCCCAAGCCCTCCTGCCCCATTGAACCGCAACCCACCCGCTGACATCAGGGCAAGAGGGATCCCAAGCCCTCTTGCCCCGTCGAACTGCAACACCCCCCCCCCTGCCGAGTCTGATGGAGCCCAAGCCTTCCTGGCCCGGCGATCTCCAACCCTCCTCCCCCCCACACGATCCAGCCAGGAAGGAGCCCAAGCCCTCCTGGCCCGGCGACACCCTCTAACCCCCACCCCCCACTAAAATGCAGGCAGGAGGGATCCCAGGCCCTCCTGCCCTTGACACAACCCCCCCACAACTGCCTCCTGAACCCCCGATCGGCTCCCCCACCGACCCGTGACCCCCCTCCCGCCGACCCCCCGACCCCCCACCCCCTTCCCTGTACCTTAAAATTGTTGGTTGGATGGATGGGTGCCAAGCCCATCCGTCCGACAGGCCAGCCATCTCGGGAATGGTGGGGCTTGAGGCGCCTGGGCCAACCGAAATCGGCCCAGTTGTCTTAGGCCCCTCATGTGGGCGGGGCCTTAGGCACATGGGCCGGTTGGGTTAGGCTTTTTTTTAGGTTGATTATATGGTGTAAGTTTAGACATAGTGGTGGTCTGGGCGTTTAAACAGCTGAACGTAGAGGCAGGCCATTATCCTTTTGGATGTTTTTTTTTTATAATGGACATTTTCCCTGCTTCTACTTTCAACGTTTAAGGCCTTAGGCCAAAAGGGGACTTAGACGTTTTTTTTTATTATGCCCTTCCACGCTATAAATCCAAGAGGGTGCTGAAAAATTCTCAGCCCAACCAACTTCCTAAATTCTAAGAATCATTTTGCCACTGTAGCTGAAAATGTATGATACAAACAGTGAGTGACAAATGCCCATCATACCCGATTGCTGTAGACCTGTCAGTAACTGTGTTACCGACAGGTCTGCCTGGGGGGGGTTTCCATTTTTTTTGAATGGCACAGATGTTTTGCATGTATTACACAAGCAAAATATCTGCCCATTGAAAAAAAATGAAAAAAATCCCCCACCTCTTCCAATGGTCCTCCCCCAATGACCCCCGACAATCGCATGCCTCCCCCTCTCAGAAAAAAAAATTGGCGAGTAATCTAAGGAAATGCTATTTTACAGAAAGGGTGGTAGATGCCTGGCGTAGTCTCCCGGAAGAGGTACTGGAGACAGAGACTGTCTGAATTCAAGAAAGCATGGGATAGGCACGTGGGATCTCTCAGAGAGAGAAAAATATCATGGTTACTCATGGTTACTGCAGATGGCCAGACTAGATGGGCCATTTGGCCTTTATCTGCCATCTTGTTTCTATACTCCACAGTGAAGAAGTCTTGAGCAAATTTTCAATGTGGAGATTTTGAGATCAAAGATGCATCAAGGTGTGGGAGACCTTAAACGGTAAAAAGAAAGAAACCAAAATGGAATTGTCCAGATCAAAATGATGTGCACTAAAAAAAGTGTTCTCCAACTCATCTGATAATGTGAAGATCTTTATTCCTCCAATATCACAATGGTACATTCAACGACTCAATGACTCGACATGTACATGTTTTGGCCAACAGGCCTGCATCAGGAGTCTATAAATACATATATATCCATATAAAGATAGTATAAATAACTTCGTGTAAATAAAATGAAAACATTGAGACAAGAAATATCTACAAATACATAAAAATGCATATATATCATAAATACATTAATAAGTCATCCTATATAATAAAACGCTAGCCGCGCATGCGCACTAAAAAAAACGTGTTCCGTGAGCGGAAAAAACAATTGCGCATGCGCGGCCCCGGCGGCGGCTTTCAAATAAAAAAAAAATTTTCCATAGCTGCGGCGGCCTTCCTCACCCCCGGCTCCTCTCTTGAACTGGACGGTCCCCGCGTCTGCCTACCCTTCCCCCCAACAAAGCGCATTCCCCCCCCCCCAACGAATCAATAAATCGAGCCGGGCCGCCCTCCGCAACAGACCAGAGAAGTTCTTTGCCGCTCACACCCCTTCCCTTGCCGCTGACCTGAATACCTACCCGGCGATTCAAGAAGCCTGTGCAGCAGTCTTCACACGCTGCTTCAGGCTCTTCTACTGCCCTGATTTGCTCTGCCGCGTCTCTGATGATGTCATCAGAGACGCGGCAGAGCAAATAAGCGCAGTAGAAGGACCCGAAGCAGCGTGTGAAGACTGCTGCACAGGCTTCTTGAATCGCCGACTTACAAGTGAAGGGGAGCGGGGGGGGGGGCCGCAATGACTCTATCCGATTAATTAAAAAACTCTGCACAAGGGGAGCAGGAAGAGGTGCAGATGGACAGCGGGGGAAATTAAGGGAGACCTGCTGATGGACAGGGGGGGGGAATGAAGGGAGGCCTACTGCTGGACAGGGGGAGCAAGAAGAGGTGCTGATGGACAGGGGGGGAGATAAAACAAAGGGAGAAGGGCTGCTGCTGGATAAGGGGAGCAATGAAGAGGTGGTGGTGGACAGGGGGGAAAAATGAAGGGAGGCCTACTGCTGGACAGGGGGAGCAGGAAGAGATGCTGATGGACAGGGGGAAAAAATAAAGGGAGGCCTACTGCTGGACAGAGGGAGCAGGAAGAGGTGATGATGGACAGGGGGAAAAAGGAAGGGATGCCTATTGTTGGACAGGGGGAGAAGGAAGAGGTACTGATGGACAGGGGGGAGGTAAAACAAAGGGGGAAGGGCTGTTGCTGGATAAAGGGAGCAGTGAAAGGGTGGTCGTGGACACAGGGGAGGTAAAAAGAAGGGAGAATGGACAGGAAAAAGTGGCTAAGGAGACAGAGAGAGAAAGAAATAAAGACAGACACACACACATATATTCTAGCCCGAGGGAGGAAAATGCTGCACAGGGAAGTAGGGAGGGGGGAAATGCTGATGCACAAGGAAATGGAGGGGGAGGGAATGCTGATATGGCTACTGTACAGGAAGGTGGATAAGGGGAGATAAATGCTGCATAGGGGGCAGAAAGATAGATAAATAGAAAGAAAGACAAATAATAGGAGGGAGGGAGACAGAAATAAAAGAAGAAAGACACAAGGGCAGGGAGTGAGACAGAAAGAAAGACAGACATACATATATTCTAGCACCCGTTAATGTAACGGGCTTAAAGACTAGTTTAACAATATTATAATGTAAACGGTGTCAACTCCTGAAACTGTTGACCATGTCCATGTCCTGATTTTGGCAGATCGGTGATTATTGGCTAAAACAATTGCTGAGACACACAGATATCCAGGGAACATGTTGGATGTATAGTCCACGAGCAGCTGGGTATGCATAAACTGTCAGCCAGGTGGATGCCCTAATGTTTAAATGCTGACAAAAATGACGATGTGGAATGGACACTTTCCAAGTTTGATTTTGCTGCATTTTGAGCGAGCTGGTTCCAACCTTTTGGAACAACTAGTTACTGTTGATGAAACATGGTTACACCACTATGATCCTGAGACAAAACAATAATCCATGCAATGGCAGCACTTGGATTCTCCACAACCAAGGAAATTTAAAACCCAAAAGTCAGCAGGAAAAGTCATGGCCACAGTGTTTTACAGTGCTTTGCAATCAGAAAGGTGTTGTAATGACTGACTATCTTCCAAGGGATCACACAGTTAATGCAGAATACTACTAAAACTTACTGCCAACTGGAAACAGGAAGTTGCATCAGAGAAGTTTCAGCAGCCACACGTGACTTGATGAAAGCCGGCTCGGGCAGCTGGTAAATGGAAAAAGCCCAGAAAATCACTACGGTAAGGTGAGGGGAAGGAAGGAAGGGAGGGAGATGTCCTTGGATGACTCAGAGATGACTTCAGCGATCGGGAGGTTCTCTGGCGATCGGGGGGAGGGGGGGCTGCTGGACCGCACGCGCTGAAGGGAAGTGTTGAGAGAGGGGGAGAGGAACAGACGCTGAAGGGAAATGGGAGAGAGTAGGCTGAAGTTCAGTATAAAACTATTCAAGGCTTGTGTGGATGGGATCAGATGGTTTGTGGGGACAGGACGGGACGGTGACGGGGACCGAGCTCGCAGGGACGGGACGGTGATGGGGACCAAGCTCATGGGGACGGGACAGTGACGGGGACCAAGCTCGTGGGGACGGGACAGGGACGAGGACAAATTTTTTCCCAGGGTCATTCTTTACTTCCTCCCCCATCGATCCTGTGCTTGCTCACCCAGCACTGCTGTAACCCTTCAGCCATTGTCAGTGTCGGTGAACTAAGCATACTATCTTCGGCGACCCATAAGCTTTTTCTCTGCAGGAACCCTTCTTGTGTTTGCCTGGAATTTTTTGTGAGTTAATATGTATTAGTATGAATAGTATATTTTTTTCAAGCATGATTTAATAGTTATTTTGTTTACTTTTTCAGAGACCCGTATCCGATCATTAAGCTGAGCAATTTCTCTTCTTCATCAATAAGGTTCCCTAATGCAGGGACAAAACGTGGCAAGCTCACGTCAGAACCTTTGAAATGAGATAAGTGGCATATTTGTCTTTTGACCTTGAAGTAAGTTTTTGAAAGTCTTAGTGCTGTTTTTCAAGATCGTAATTATTTTCAATATGCAATGATTGGATAAAGAGGGTGTGTATGGAGTTTTCTCTCCGGGTACAGTCTCCAGGTCTCTGAGCATATTTTTGATTAGACAATTAAGATAACTAGCATTTAAGTTTTAAAGTTTGCTAGCTACTTTTGGGGAGTTTATCTTTTATCCCTCCTACTGAACTTTTGTAACTTAAAGTGCCTTTTTGGTGGAAGCTCTGTTGGGAGGGTCAGGCCTTGGGAGCTTGTGAGAGGGTGAAGGAGGAGACTCGGGGTGGGGGGGTAAGAAGGGAGCACTTCTTTTTGCTGCTCTCCCTGACCGCTGATTAGCGCTGGCAGGACTCCCCAAAGCCACCACAGCTGTGGGGCTTCCCCTGCTGCTCAGCTGTTTGGAACCCTTCTTGCATGAAGAAAGGCTAAAGAGGTTAGGGCTCTTCAGCTCGGAAAAGAGACGACTGAGGGGAGATATGATTGAAGTCTACAAAATCCTGAGTGGTGTAGAACAGGTACATGTGGATCAATTTTTTTACTCCATCAAAAATTACAAAGACTAGGGGACACTCGATGAAGTTACAGGGAAATACTTTTTTTTTTTTTTTTACTCACTTGAAACGGAAATTTTTTTTTTTAATTAATTCTTTATTCATTTTCAAAAATACATTAAGTGTTAAATATATTCATTCATATTAACAATAAATACATCACTTACAAACAATCATTGATATATTTCATAAATTCTTATCCCTTCCCCTTTCCTATCCCTCCCTCCCATATATTCCATTATCATATAAAACATATAATAATAAACTTCCCCCCTCCCTATACCTTAAGTTGATAAATATAAGGGAAACAAATTCAAATTAATCTTTACAATACTTTGTCAATGGTTTCCACACATCTTGAAACTTCTTAAAATATCCCCGTTGTAATGCAATAAACCTTTCCATTTTATAGATATGGCATTCCACCTGAAGTTGTAATTTAATCTCCTCCAATCCTTCCAATTCGATGTAATACATAATTCTGGTTTACATGGAAATACTTTTAAAACCAATAAGAAATATTTTTTTTTTCATTCAGAAACTAGTTAAGCTCTGGAATGCATGGCCAGAGGAGAGCGGTTAATGTAGCTGGTTTTAAAAAAAATGGACAAGTTCTTGGAGGAAACATTTTTTGTCAGGTACTTGTGACCTAGATTGGCCACTGTTGAAACAGGATGCTAGGCTAGAGGAACCTATTATTCTGCAGTAGACTGAGAACAAGGGAAACTGGGTTTAATTGTCACTGTAGCATCTTGTAAGCCTGGTCAAGTGACCTAACCCTCCACTGCCCCAAGTACAAAACTTAGATTGTAAGCTCACTAGGAACACAGAAAGTGCCAGAATAAAATAAATGTAAACCATTTTGATTGAACCACAGAAAAGTGGTATATTAGATCCATGATCTTTTGTACTTCATCTCTGAAAGCTAACAGAAGAGACCCGCTTAGGCCTGGATGAAACCTGGACAGACAGTGTAGAAAGCTTGAATGCTATCAAGTGTTGGGAATCCACTTTCTCTATAAGTGGAACATTTGTCAGTGGCAGATAATTATCCACCTTAGTTTCATCAGATCCAACTTTTTCAGGAACTGGTTCACAATTGCTTGCCTCCATTTCAATAGGAATAATCCTTATTCTAATAACACATTCACTATTGAAAGAAGCCAAGGCCCCAGGCTTAGGGTTACCAGACGTCCAGGAAAACCTGGAGAAGTCCTCCGGCCGCTTTTGGAGGGCCTCTGAGCATGTGTGGATGACGTCACAGGCTCACATGCTCTTAGACCTTCCAGACACGGCGTTTAGGTCTGAGAAAAAAAAAAATGAGGCTTTATGGAGGTGGGGGCAGGGCTGGAGGTGGAACAGGGTGGACTGGAGGCGAAATATGGCGGAGCTGAGGGAGAACCGAGGCAGGGCCACGTGTCCGGGTTTCTACATCGTAAAATCTGGTAACCCTGCCCTGGATCCCAAAACCCAGTTTTAATTAAATCTGAGCCCTTCCCCTATCTAACTCCCAGAGCAAAGATAAACATACCTCATCTCATCCTTGCACCAATGCCAAAGTCCAAATGTTAGCAATATGAGGCACTGTGTTCAGGGTCTCAGGATCACATTCATTAACACAGAATATGTATCTATTTTCAAAATTTGTCAAATGTTTTTCTACTAGAAATTATTTCAACTCAGCAATTGTATGCCAGTCTATCTTTTCCCAAAGTATTTTACTACCTAGTCTGGTTCATGACTTGTCATGATTGTGAAGTTGTGCTGCCTCCCTGTGGACATATGAAGAAGTAGAGGACATATTCCCTTTTTTTTTCACATGATTTCCTGGATGTAGTATAAAAATGATCTCTTCCTGCTTTCATCTGTTATACTTAAGGTTACCAGATGTCTGTATTTCCCCAGACATGTACTCATTTTGAGGGTTCCAAATGGCTTTTCAAAACCCAGCACTTTGTCTGGATTTTGAAAAGCCTCCCTCAAAATTGCCGTCGGGCAGGAGGGCAACGTGATTATGTCACATGCATGGATGCCCTCCTGCCCGACCAGAGTAGGTAGCAAGGGGCGGGGCAGGACTGGGCATGATGGTTGGAACTGGACGGTCCTGGGGCTGAGTCTAAGGGGTCTGGATTTTCCAAATGGAGACTAGTTATACTGCCATGGAAGATTAAAATGAAATAATGCATTATTGGAAATTAGGCCCAGTGCCAGTCAGACTTTTAATGGTCTGAGCACTGAAACTGGCAAGGCCGGGACCGCCGGCAGAGGAAGCAGCAGGACAACGGTAGGAGCTTCTACATGATGGGGGGGTCGGGAGGCTGTGGGGGTGCGAGCGGTCCTTCGGGGTGGGGGTGCGGGTGCGGGTGCCAGTGCGTGCGAGCGGTCCTTCGGGGTGGGGGTGTGAGCGGTCCTGCGGGGTGAATCGCACGTCGGGGGGGGGGAACTATGTAAAAAAAAAAGTTGTAAAACGCGCTCACGCGTATAACGCGCATGGTTATGCACGGTTTGTAAAAATCGTGTATAACGCGCGCGTTATATGCGTGAAAATACGGTAAATACAGTAGTAAGATGGAAGGAGGCAGCTGAGCAAACCTTCAGTGCTCTCCAATCTGACTCGAGAAACTGCTGAGGTGCATCATTTCTCCATACCAGAGTTCTCATACTTGAGCTGGAATATGAATCCACAGACAGCAACCTCTGCTAGCAGTTGAATTTGGATCTGGATTTAACTCACACCTTCAACTTTCAAGTTTTATTATATTTGATATACCACTAAAGGAGCCTCAGCGGTTTCCATACAAATTGTATAAAATATAAAATAGGGAAGACGTACAGGGATTGTTAAAAACAATGGACAGACATACTTGACACAAGAGGCAAAAACAATTAGCGGATACATCATAAAATAAAGGGAAAGGAGAAAGGGATAAACCAAGAGGGTCAGAGGCAGATGATTGCAGATGAGAAGAGCGGAGGGAAAGGAAGAGAAGAAAGATGAAAAAAACAGAAGAAAAAGAGAAAATTTTACAAAATGGAGTTCAGAAGAGAATGTCGTAATCTAAATATCAAAAGCGTCTCTGAAAAGAAAAGTGTTGAGGCCTGATTTAAACTTTGGGAGACAACTTTCCAATCTGAGGTTGATGGGAAAAGAATTGCAGAACGTTGGTTCAACAACCGAAAAATTGGTTTTCTGGTGGTGTCATACACTATTTGGCATTTGGAGGGAGTGGAAAGAAGATATTGATGGGCGGATCTAAGTGGTCTAGGTGTGGCTACCAGATTTTTGTCTGGAGAAACCGACACATGACCCCGCCCCATTCTGCCTCTAGCCCTGCCCCCACAAAGCCTTGTCCTTGTTTTCTGACCTCCGGACCAAGTCTGAAGGGTCTCTGAGCATGCGCGGATATGTGTGACATCATCCGGGCATGCTCGGAGGCCTTCCAGACACGGCTGGGAGGTCGGGGCTTTCTAAAACCCGGACAAACTATTGGGCTTTGGAAAGTCCATCTGGGCACACAGACAGTCCTCTAAAAAGAAGACATGTCTGGGTTTTCCCATACATCCGGTACCCCTACCTATGTAACTGCTGACTCCTCCTTGGCTTCACCCTCAGACCGCCCAGAAACAGCCCTATTTCCACCTGGGCAGTCAGAAGCGATATTCAGCAGTACTATTCAGTCAAGTGCCTCTGAATATCAGTGGCCGTCTCACTCGGTGAGGTTTAAACTAAGGTTAACATATTTTGAAAAAGAAAACCACGGACACATAACCCCACCCCGCTCCGCCTCCAGCCCCGCCCCATTCTGCCTTCAGCTCCGCCCCATTCTGCCCTCAGTCCAGTCGCATTCCTCCCCCAGCCCCACCCCCTGCAAACCTCCTCTTTTTTATAGCAAGCTCTGGCCACGTCTGGAGGGCCTGGGGCTTGCGCGGATGTGTGTGGCGTCATCCAAGCATGCTCAAAGGCCCTCTAGATGCGGCGGGAACTTGTCGGGGCTTTCCAAAACCAGGAGAAATGCCAGGTTTTGGAAAGTCCATCTGGGAGCCTGGACACTCCTCCCAAAAAAAGGGACATGTCTGGATTTTCCAGGACATCTGGTAACCCTAGTTTAAACAGTCGGAAGCCTCTCCCATCGGCTTAAAGTAAACCATGCTGAATATCAACCAATTGTAAGTCTTCCAGGAATGTAGCTGAATGGAATACACCTTGTCGCCATGTACCACACAATGGCATAGTGGGGGTAGGGGGGCGGGCTGCCCCAGACACCATCGTAGTGGGAGCACAGGCACCTTTCTGCCCCCCACGCCACTCTCACACCCTCCCTTCCATCCCCCCGTACCTCTTTAAATCATTACCAGCGCAAGCAACTTCTCTGACCTGCTGCTCACGCCGGCCTGGCTCCCTTCTGAAATCCCTTCCTGGTCACGGGGTCAAGAATTGATGTTAAAGGCTGGAGAAGCTGCTGATGCTGGCAAAGATTTAAAGAGGAGCGCATGAGAGGGGTGTGGGTGCACAGAAAGAGTGGAGGGTGCAGGGAAAAAGGCACAGGGAGGGCACCACTACCTCCGGCACCTCCTACCCTCACTACGCCACTATATAGGCACATGCCAATATTCAGTGCCGGCGCCCACATAGTTAAGTAGCCGGACAGGACTACACAAAAGGTTGCCTTGCCTTTAACTGCTTAGCCATATGGATGCTGGAACTGAATATTAGTCAGCGCTCACATAAATTTTGGGTTGCTTCCTAACACCACAGTCCCACAACATGCTCCTTTGAACCAACCCCCCCCCCCACCTAATCCCCATTTCCAATCCATCTACCCCCTCCACCCCAGGTTCTGATCTCTCCTCTAACCCCATGCTCCCTAGATCTCAATCTCCCCCTGAAGGTTCTCATCTCCACTACCCCAGGTTCCAAACTGTCCTCTACATATATCTCCCCCACCCCCATGCCGGTTCTGATATCACCTCCATCTCTCCTCCAGGTTCCAATGTTACATAAGAACATAAGAATTGCTGCTGCTGGGTCAGACCAGTAGTCCATCATGCCCAGCAGTCCACTCCCGTGTCGGCCCTTAGGTCAAAGACCAGTGTCCTAACTGAGTCTAGCCTTACCTGCGTACGTTATGGTTCAGCAGGAACTTGTCTAACTTTGTCTTGAATCCCTGGAAGGTGTTTTCCTCTATAACAGCCTCTGGAAGAGCGTTCCAGTTTTCTACCACTTTCTGGGTGAAGAAGAACTTCCTTACGTTTGTATGGAATCTATCCTCCTTTAAATTTAGAGAATGCCTTCTCGTTCTCTCTACCTTGGAGAGGGTGAACAACCTGTCTTTCTCTACTAAGTCTATTCCCTTCATTATCTTGAATGTTTCGATCATGTTCCCTCTCAGTTTCCTATTTTCAAGGGAGAAGAGGCCCAGTTTCTCTAATCTCTCACTGTACGGCAACTCCTCCAGCCCCTTAACCATTTTAGTCGCTCTTCTCTGGACCCTTTCAGGTAGTTCCCAGTTCTTCTCTCTATTCCTAGAGGCGATTTCTGGTAGTCTAGTGGAATAGGGCAAGAGTGGTCCCTATTGGTTCTGGGTTCAAAACATAAGAACATAAGAAATGCCTCTACTGGGTCAGACCTGAGGTCCATCGTGCCCAGCAGTCCACTCACATGGTGGCCCAACAGGTCCAGGACCTGTTCAGTAATCCTCTATCTATACCCCTCTATCCCCTTTTCCAGCAGGAAATTGTCCAATCCCTTCTTGAACCCCAGTACCGTACTCTGCCCTATTACGCCCTCTGGAAGCGCATTCCAGGTGTCCACCACACGTTGGGTAAAGAAGAACTTCCTAGCATTCGTTTTGAATCTGTCCCCTTTCAACTTTTCCGAATGTCCTCTTGTTCTTTTATTATTTGAAAGTTTGAAGAATCTGTCCCTCTCTACTCTCTCTATGCCCTTCATGATCTTGTAAGTCTCTATCATATCCCCTCTAAGTCTTCTCTTCTCCAGGGAAAAGAGTCCCAGTTTTTCCAATCTCTCAACGTATGAAAGGCTTTCCAAACCTTTTATCAGACGTGTCGCTCTCCTCTGAACCCTCTTGAGTATCGCCATATGCTTCTTAAGATATAGCGACCAATATTGGACACAGTGCTCCAGATGCGGATGCAGTGGCGTACCTAGGGTATGTGGCACCCGGGGCCCATCATTTTTTGACACCCCCCCCCCCCCCCCCCCTCATGTAAAATTTTTTTTTTTTTTTTTTTTTTTGCAATAACCATGAAATGGAATAAATGGTCAGAATAGAAACAGGCAGTGAAAATTTTTTTTTTTTTTTTTTTTTTTTTTTCCAAAGTATTTTTATTGAGAATGGCAAAAGGTCCAGACAAGCAACCATGGTCTGTACAGAAACTTATACATTATCAAAAAGAACACAGAATGAGAGTAACAGCAACAACAAGCATGAACAAGCCTCTCCCAAGAGAAAATTGCCAATGAGAGGCATAGCAATACACAACAAAAGGCCAAAACTTGGGGCAAGCAAACAAATCCCACCCCAGAACCCACAAGAATAATAAGCCGGACTAGACCCTCAGCCATATTTTATAATGAAAAAAACCCCCACAAGCAACAACACCCAGACCGCTCACCAGACACACCAATCCGCACAACAAGCACCCAAGAAACACCCAGCCACCACCCAGCCAAAACTACCAGACACACCTACCCCACCAAGCCCAGACCCAACCCCCCCTCCCCAGAGAGTGCAAGCGCAAAGTGGACCGTGAAAAGGGCAGCTGCAGAAGTGGAAAGCCCCAGATAAGTAGGTTAGCTAAAGAAAGCCCACAGATAGAAGAAATCAGGATAACAGAAGTTCCAACAAATGCTCCCACAGAAAATTTTCTTTTATTGAACCTCATTTATGTAACCATTATTCCAAACATAACATAACATAAATTATGTCTGAATTGTCATGACATCAGAAGTACATATGGAGTAGTTGCAGGTGATGCTTGGGACAGTTCTGATTATGTTAGTTTGGTTTTATGTGTTTTTTTAATAGAAGGGTTTTTATTTCTTTTTTTAAGGTTTTGTAGTTTGTGGTCGAGGTCAATAGGTTGTAGAGTTGGGGGTCAAGTGTTGCAGCTCGAATGGCTAGGAGGTTGTCGAACAGTTTTTTTCTTTTGACGTTTTTGGTTGGAGGGTGTGTGAATGGTGCGTGAGTTCTCCTATGTCTGTTTGAAGTGGATTGAATTATTTAGCTGAAGAAATTAGTTACCCCCCCCATTCCACACACATTAATTCTCTTCCATTTTTGTTCCCATTATAAAAAAACACTGATAAGTTCCCAGGAAAAAAATACATTAAAATAAGAAGTGAAAACAAAGGCCCCTACAGATGAGAACATAACATAAGAATAGCCTAACTGGGTCACACCAATGGTCCATCATGCCCAGTAGCCCATTCTCATGGTAGCCAATAGTGCTGCCCGATTCAGAGAAAAATATTTCATTCGATCCGATTCACCCTGTTGAATCGATTTTTTCGATTAGATTCACTGTTAATGACACCGCTTTTTAAGTTTAAACAAAGTATAACAATAAATTTCACAACAACAATAAATTTCACAAAGTACTTAAAAAAAAAAAAATCACATTTTTCCATTAAAGCAGTTCTGGAGACATTTGCTTGAACAGTCTTTTTTCCCAGTCCATAAGCAAGCAATATGAAAAAGATTTCCTTAATTATCTACTCAAACATTTTTGCTATTTACTTTCATTGTACCTATACTATTATTCAGTAGAAAAAATGGACTTAACTGTGCAGGAAATGAATCTCCTCATACACCCACCATATAGTGCAAAAATGTGCAAAGGTCTGTTTTTTTCTTTCGATCACTACATAGCCTAATGCCACACAAGCAGCGCTGTTACAAACATATTCTGAAGGTCAATGCTAAGGTTGACAAAGTTTCCTTCCTTGGACCAGAAGGAGATGCTGACAAACCACTGGAAGAGATTCTAAAACAACTACCCAGAAATAACACCCAAAGACCCACTCAGTGTGTGAACCAGTTGAGTGGAGTGGACTAACTGGGGGTGGAAATGGGCCCAGAGTTTGCTCAGCAGAATTTCCCAGACTACCTCTTCCTCTCAACACACTGACATGCTACCACCACCACCAACACTAGGAACACCTCACCGAGTATGCCAGCAATGCTTATAAACTTTATAAAACACATTATTATATTTTCTTATAAAGCATATATTTTAACTGAACTCAGCCTTGCCATTCACAAAAATAGAAAAGTTCCCATTTCAAGCTGTCTCATGTACACTTTTCAAATCTAACATATTGTAATCACAAAACAGAAAATAAAATTATTTTTTCTACCTTTTGTTCTCTGATCAATATTCAAATCTTGTTGGTCCCAGGCTCTTGTTGTCTTGCTTGCCAGGGTCTCCTTTCTCCGTGCTAACCATCCGTCTGCCATCTCTGTTCTCCCCTTCCGTTTCCCTTCCCTCTCCCGGAGATCTGGCATCTTTCCTTTTTTTTGTCTCCATCCACAGATTCACCTTTTCTCAACTCCCCACCACCCCAGGATCCACCATCTCTCCCTTTCTGTTCCCAACTATCCTCCTATCCAGTATCTCTATCCCCCCTCCACACCATCCCCTGTTTCCAAGTTCTCTCCCTTTCTGTTCCTTCCCTCCCTAAATCCCATTATGCACCATCTCTCTCCCACTCCTCTGTTTTTAGACCCATTATTTCTAACCCCCAAAGTCTGGCATATGCATGTATCTTTGAACCCCCCCTTCCCTCTCTCCCTCTGTGTACTTTTACACCAGGACCCCCCTCCCCCGAAGGTCTGTCCCCCCTCCGAAGGGCTACACCCCACCCCTGAAGACCTGCACCCCCCGAAGGACTTTACCTCCCACCCGAAGGTCTGTCCCCCTCTGAAGGCCTAAACCCCACCCCTGAAGGACTGCACCCCCCCCCCCGAAGGCCTGCACTCCCTTGAAGGTCTGCACCCCCCCGAAGGCCTGTCCCCCCCTTGAAGGCCTGTCCCACCCCCTTGTAGGCCTGTCCCCCCTTTAAGGCCTGCCTGCCTGCCTTTCCCCCCCTTGAAGGCCTGTCTCCCCCTTGAAGGCCTGCACCCCCCTTGAAGGCCTGCACACCCCCTTGAAGGCCTGCACCCCCCCTTGAAGGCCTGTCCCCCCCACTTGTAGGCCTGTCCCCCCCCTTGTAGGCCTGTCCCCCCCCCTTGTAGGCCTGTCCCCCCCTTGAAGGCCTGCCTGCCTTTCCCCCCTTGAAGGCCTGCACCCCCCTTGAAGGCCTGCACCCCCCCTTGAAGGCCTGCACCCCCCCTTGAAGGCCTGCACCCCCCCTTGAAGGCCTGCACCCCCTTGAAGGTCTGCACCCCCCCAAAGGCCTACACCCCCCCCCCGAAGGTCTGCACCCCCCTGAAGGCCTGCCTGCCCCCCTTGAAGGCCTGCACCCCTTGAATGTCTGCACCCCCCCCCGAAGGCCTGTCCCCCTTGAAGGCCTGCCTGCCTGCCTGTCACCCCCCTCCCCCTTGAAAGCCTGCTTGCCTGCCCGCCCGCCCCACCCTGAAGGCCTGATGCCCCGACCCACCCCGAAGGACCGCTCGCCCCCCTGGCCTCCCCGCACCACCTATGAACAGCCGCAGCAGGATCGCGAAGTCAGCGTCGGGTACCAGCCCTAAGGGGGTGTTCCCGGCCTTGCCGTTCAGTCCCCCGCCACCCCCGAAGGACCGCTCGCCCCCCTGGCCTCCCCGCACCACCTATGAACAGCCGCAGCAGGATCGCGAAGTCAGCGTCAGCGATCCCTGCTGCTTCCTGCGCCACGGTCCCGCCCCTCCTCTGACGTCAGAGGAGGGGCGGGATCGCGTCGTAGGAAGCAGCGCAGGGATGCTGACGCTGACTTCGCGATCCTGCTGCGGCTGTTCATAGGTGGTGCGGGGAGGCCAGGGGGGCGAGCGGTCCTTCGGGGGTGGCGGGGGACTGAACGGCAAGGCCGGGAACACCCCCTTAGGGCTGGTACCCGGGGCGGCCCGCCCCCCCCCCGCCCCCCCCTAGGTACGCCACTGTGCGGATGCACCATCGCCCGATACAACGGCAGGATAACTTCTTTCGTTCTGGTTGTAATACCCTTTTTGATGATGCCTAGCATTCTATTTGCCTTCTTAGCGGCCGCTGCGCACTGTGCCGTCGGCTTCAATGTCATGTCCACCATTACCCCCAAGTCTCTTTCTTGGGTACTCTCATTTAAAAACATCCCTCCCATCGTATAGTTGTACCTCAGGTTTCTGTTTCCCACATGTAATACTTTACATTTCTCAACATTGAACTTCATCTGCCATCTCTTCACCCATTCCCCTAGTTTGTTCAAGTCCCTTTGCAATTCTTCACAGTCCTCTTTAGTCCGAGCTCCACTAAATATTTTGGTGTCGTCTGCAAATTTTATTATCTCACACTTCGACCCTGTTTCTAGATCATTTATGAATATATTAAATAGCAGCGGCCCTAGTACCGAGCCCTGCGGGACCCCACTCGTGACCCTCCTCCAGTCCGAGTAGTGGCCCTTCACTCCTACCCTCTGTTTCCTACCTGCCAACCAGCTTCTGATCCATCTATGTACATCTCCTTCCACCCCATGGTTCTTCAGTTTCCAGAGTAGGCGTTCATGGGACACCTTGTCAAAGGCTTTTTGGAAATCTAGATATATGATGTCTATGGGGTCTCCTTTGTCCATCCGTTTGTTAATTCTTTTGAAGAAATGCAATAAGTTCGTTAGGCAAGATCTTCCCTTGCAGAAACCGTGTTGGCTGGTTATCAGAAGTTCGTTTCTTTCAAAATGTTCATCTATTTTTTCTTTTATCAGTGCTTCCGCCATTTTCCCAGGAACCGAGGTCAGACTCACCAGTCTGTAGTTTCCCGGGTCACCTCTTGATCCCTTTTTAAAGATGGGCGTAAAGTCCTCCGGGATCACGCCTGTTTTCAGGGATAGATTGCAAATTTGCTGCAGTAGTTCCGCTATCTCCTCCTTTAATTCCTTCAGAACCCTTGGATGGATTCCGTCCGGACCTGGGGATTTGTTTGTTTTTAATTTTTCTCTGTGCCTGCTGACCTCTTGAGGTTCTACTGCTAGGTGTCAGCTTTTCATATAAGGGGTCAGCACCACCATTTTGAACAGAGAACTATCAGGGCAGAATCAGAATCAGAAGAGACCTACTCCCACAACCAGGGATCACTGAGCAAATCCCAGGCGTGGAAGTAAATCTAGGGAGAGGGGGGGATCCAGGTGACGTGAAAGAGTTCGAGGAGATCAGGACCTGGAGAGAGAAATTGGTAGAAAGGAGATCAGAACCTGAGGGAGGAGAGAGAATGACATACCCTCTTAGCTAGGTCCCAGCTGATATTCAACTGAGACCTGGATAAGTGCCTTATGCGGGCCCTGGCTGAACATCGGCCAACATCTGTATAAGTGTTGGTGGCTAGCTTCTGTCCAGACATGCTCAGATATCCAATGCTGGTGTCAATACATAGCCCAGCATTGAATATCCAAGTCTAATTTAGGTGGCAGAAGTCAGCCCTTATAACATGGCTGACTGCTGCTAGATAAATATTGTCTGGTAAGTTGTACCTTATACAAAAAAATGGAAGGGAAAGAAATGTCCTGCAGCACACAAGTAACTATATAAGACAATGTTATTAATCGTTAAAACTTCACCAAAAAAACTGCATATAAAACTATCAATGTGTACAGTAAAAGAGGAGGGGCAAAATATCAGTAAATGATTTAATTTTGTAAAATATTTTTCAAGAGAGAGCAGGGAACGGGCGTGAAAGTGTTATCCAGCTAGTATGTTCTCATGAACATATGTTAACCATATAACTCTGAATTAACATAGGAGCATTTAGTAGCTCTTAAATAGGAGGTGGCAAGTGTTTGTGTTAATGCTTTTCAAATCCCATGTGCTAATGGAAAAATTAGTGCAGGACCTGCAAACATTATATATATTTAACATTATCGCAACACTGCTGCATTAAAAATTACCATAGGCTCTCTTTTACTAAGGTGCACTAACCGATTAGCGTGTGCTAAACACTAATGCATGCATGTTAGTCTATGGACGCATCAGTGTTTAGCGCATGCTAATTCAATTAGCGAACGCACACCTTAGTAAAAGAAGGGGTTAGTGTATTGTAAAGTCCCACACTAGCATGTGTTAAGCCCAGATTTTCCAGTGGCTTAGTAAAAGGATCACTTAATTCTTCCGTGCTGAAAGCAAACCAGTGAAACAGCACCACAGTTGACCCCCCTGAAGTTCACGGGGGTTGCATTCCAGGAGCACCTGCGAAATTAGAAAAACCACGATAGTTGGATGCGGTTTAGGAGCGTGGATTGGAGGTGGGATAGGGCTGCAGGGGTGAAGGCGGCGGCTGCTGCGAGTACCGATGCGGGCAGTGGCGTTTGTGGCTCCGACTCGGACCGGGATAGCTGGTCAGGTAAAGCGGATCGGGGGGCCAGAGGATGCATATGGCAGGGGTTCGAGGTCGCGGCCAGGTCAGGCATAGCAAATCAATGGGACGGAGGAGGTGGCCAGAAAACCCACAAATGACTAGGGGCGTTAAATGTGAAACGCGACTTCGCAGGGAGTATACTGCATCAGCTTTAGTTGGTACTATACCATATATCACCACTAGATGGTAGTACTGTCTTAAATTTGATCAATAGTACAGCAACATGTGAACTATTACACTACCCTTTTATCTACTGGATCAAATCATTTGTTGATGATTAAGTACCAAGAGAAATAAACACAGGCTGCATTCTATCTATTCCTCCAGACCTTAACAGAAGGATCCTCTAGCCCAGTAAACTTCTCCCAAAGAGGATAGTTTGAAGAAAAAGAGCTTGTGCTGTTAACTTTGGCAGAGCACTGTATGCAGAGCAGGATTAAAGTATTTCTATGCGTCTTTCTTCCACTAGAAGGAACTGCCATGAACACCCTACAAAAGAAACTTTGTCATGATTATGGACACATAAAGTATTGAAAAAGGCATGATTGGCTAAGCGCAAACAGAGCCATGCCTCAGTCTATTTATTATATATCCCACAAACTCCCTAAAAATGATAGATCTCACACTATCTAAGGCCCCCTTCTACAAAGCCACGGTAGAAGTTTCTACCTTGGGTCAACAAGAATTCTAGGAGCATCAGAACATTTACTTCGCTAGCCTGCTATAAGAAACCTCTAATGCGACTTTCTAAAAGTCAGAGTAAATATTTTAAGCAGATTCCACATATACATAAAATTAAAAGCAACAAAACACATAAAATAAAATGTACACACAGAAAATTTCATTACAGAATACAATTTATAAATATCACTTAGACTCAGAATACATCCATTGGATTGACCTGTATTTGATAGAACACCAGTCTCCTGCGTGGCAGGCAGGGATACTCCAAGTCCATTTTCCTCCCATGAAAGCCATTTTTGAACTTTTATCGAGCATGCGTGGCAGCGGTACGGAACACTCATGGTTTAGGTCGATACAGGCGTAGCGATGAGTGTTCCGTACCACAGTCGCGCTTGCTCAATCAGAAGTGTCATGATTGGCTGTCGTGGGATGGAAAATGGAGTCGAAGCTAAAAAGACTCCATGAAACAAAGATTGCAATTGACAGGTAATTCCTACTCAGTCTGTCTCTTCAGAGATCCATACCCTTAAATTCAGAAATTCCTACAGAAACTCAACAGAGGAAAACTAAGATGAGTAATAGGGAGTAAAGAAAATCCAGTCACTCCAGTCTCCCCGTCGGGGAATCGAACCCCGGTCTCCTGCGTGACAGGCAGGGATACTCACCACTATACTAACGAGGATCTGATGCTTTTCTTTCGAGTTGAAGAACCACCTTTCTGGCTTCTACATGCAGGCTCAGCAAGACATATCGACAGGGTCCTGCCTGTCTCCCAAAATAAAATAAGAACCACATATGCCTTTTCTGAGGATTGAACTCAGAACCTTCAGATTGTGAGACTAACGCGCTACCTACTGCGCTAAGAAGGCTTTGTGGCATGGTCAGTTCCTGAACACTGGCTGTTGGCGGTTGTCTTTACATTAGCAGCAGGGAATCGCTGGACCTCTTTCCAAAGAAGAACAGCAGACTTTTTCGCTGTGCTAAATGATGCCGAAAAGAACGCTTTCATGGATGCCGACCTATCTATCTGAACAGGGGGAAGTAGAGGATTAGCCCTTTTTCCAAGTCCATTTTCCTCACACAAAAGCCATTTTTGAACTTTTATCGAGCATGCGTGGCAGCGGTACGGAACACTCATGGTTTAGGTCGATACAGGCGTAGCGATGAGTGTTCCGTACCACAGTCGCGCTTTGCTCAACAGAAGTGTCAGATTGGCTGTCGTGGGTGGAAAATGGAGTCGAAGCGAAAAAGAATCCATGAACCAAAGTTGCAATTGACAGGTAATTCCTACTCAGCCTATCTCTTCAGAGATCCATACCATTAATTCAGAAGTTCCTACAGAAACTCAACAGAGGAAAACTAAGATGAGTAATAGGGAGTAAAGGAAATCCAGTCATTCCAGCCTCCCTGTTGGGGAATCGAACCCCGGTCTCCTGCGTGACAGGCAGGGATACTCACCACTATACTAACGAGGAGCTGATGCTTTTCTTTCAAGTTGAAGAACCACCTGTCTGGCTTCTACATGCAGACTCAGCAAGACATGTCGTCAGTGTCCTGCCTGTCTACCAAAATGAAATAAAAACCACCTATGCCTTCTCTGAGGATCGAACTCAGGACCTTCAGATTATGAGACTGACGCGCTACCTAATGCGCTAAGAAGGCTTTGTGGCATGGTCAGTTCCTGAACACTGGCTCTTGGCGGTTGTCTTTACATTAGCAGCAGGGAATCCCTGGACCTCCGTCCAAAGAAGAACAGCAGACTTTTTCGCTGTGCTAAATGATGCCGAAAAAAACGCTTTCATGGATGCCGACCTATCTATCTGAACAGGGGGAGGTAGAGGATACGCCCTTTTTCCAAGTCCATTTTCCTCACACGAAAGCCATTTTTGAACTTTTATCGAGCATGCGTGGTAGCGGTACGGAACACTCATGGTTTAGGTCGATACAGGCGTAGCGATGAGTGTTCGGTTCCACAGTCGCGTTTTCTCAACAGAAGTGTCAGATTGGCTGTCGTGGGTGGAAAATGGAGTCGAAGCGAAAAAGAATCCATGAACCAAATTTGCAATTGACAGGTAATTCCTACTCAGTCTATCTCTTCAGAGATCCATACCATTAAATTCAGAAATTCCTACAGAAACTCAACAGAGGAAAACTAAGATGAGTAATAGGGAGTAAAGAAAATCCAGTCACTCCAGTCTCCCCGTCGGGGAATCGAACCCCGGTCTCCTGCGTGACAGGCAGGGATACTCACCACTATACTAACGAGGAGCTGATGATTTTCTTTCAAGTTGAAGAAACACCTTTCTGGCTTCTACATGCAGACTCAGCAAGACATGTCGTCAGTATCCTGCCTGTCTCCCAAAATGAAATAAAAACCACATATGCCTTCTCTGAGGATTCGAACTCAGGACCTTCAGATTATGAGACTGACGCGCTACCTACTGCGCTAAGAAGGCTTTGTGGCATGGTCAGTTCCTGAACACTGGCTGTTGGCGGTTGTCTTTACATTAGCAGCAGGGAATCGCTGGACCTCTTTCCAAAGAAGAACAGCAGACTTTTTCGCTGTGCTAAATGATGCCGAAAAGAACGCTTTCATGGATGCCGACCTATCTATCTGAACAGGGGGAAGTAGAGGATTAGCCCTTTTTCCAAGTCCATTTTCCTCACACAAAAGCCATTTTTGAACTTTTATCGAGCATGCGTGGCAGCGGTACGGAACACTCATGGTTTAGGTCGATACAGGCGTAGCGATGAGTGTTCCGTACCACAGTCGCGCTTGCTCAACAGAAGTGTCAGATTGGCTGTCGTGGGTGGAAAATGGAGTCGAAGCGAAAAAGAATCCATGAACCAAAGTTGCAATTGACAGGTAATTCCTACTCAGTCTGTCTCTTCAGAGATCCATATCCTTAAATTCAGAAATTCCTACAGAAACTCAACAGAGGAAAACTAAGATGAGTAATAGGGAGTAAAGAAAATCCAGTCATTCCAGCCTCCCTGTTGGGGAATCGAACCCCAGTCTCCTGCGTGACAGGCAGGATACTCACCACTATACTAACGAGGAGCTGATGCTTTTCTTTCAAGTTGAAGAACCACCTGTCTGGCTTCTACATGCAGACTCAGCAAGACATGTCGTCAGTGTCCTGCCTGTCTCCAAAAATGAAATAAAAACCACCTATGCCTTCTCTGAGGATCGAACTCAGGACCTTCAGATTATGAGACTGACGCGCTACCTACTGCGCTAAGAAGGCTTTGTGGCATGGTCAGTTCCTGAACACTGGCTCTTGGCGGTTGTCTTTACATTAGCAGCAGGGAATCCCTGGACCTCCGTCCAAAGAAGAACAGCAGACTTTTTCGCTGTGCTAAATGATGCCCAAAAAAACGCTTTCATGGATGCCGACCTATCTATCTGAACAGGGGGAGGTAGAGGATACGCCCTTTTTCCAAGTCCATTTTCCTCACACGAAAGCCATTTTTGAACTTTTATCGAGCATGCGTGGTAGCGGTACGGAACACTCATGGTTTAGGTCGATACAGGTGTAGCGATGAGTGTTCGGTTCCACAGTCGCGTTTTCTCAACAGAAGTGTCAGATTGGCTGTCGTGGGTGGAAAATGGAGTCGAAGCGAAAAAGAATCCATGAACCAAATTTGCAATTGACAGCTAATTCCTACTCAGTCTATCTCTTCAGAGATCCATACCATTAAATTCAGAAATTCCTACAGAAACTCAACAGAGGAAAACTAAGATGAGTAATAGGGAGTAAAGAAAATCCAGTCACTCCAGTCTCCCCGTCAGGGAATCGAACCTCAGTCTCCTGCGTGACAGGCAGGGATACTCACCACTATACTAACGAGGAGCTGATGATTTTCTTTCAAGTTGAAGAAACACCTTTCTGGCTTCTACATGCAGACTCAGCAAGACATGTCGTCAGTATCCTGCCTGTCTCCCAAAATGAAATAAAAACCACATATGCCTTCTCTGAGGATCGAACTCAGGACCTTCAGATTATGAGACTGACGCGCTACCTACTGCGCTAAGAAGGCTTTGTGGCATGGTCAGTTCCTGAACACTGGCTGTTGGCAGTTCTCTTTACATTAGCAGCAGGGAATCCCTGGACCTCCGTCCAAAGAAGAACAGCAGACTTTTTCGCTGTGCTAAATGATGCCGAAAAGAACGCTTTCATGGATGCCGACCTATCTATCTGAACAGAGGGTGGTAGAGGAAACACCCTTTTTCCAAGTCCATTTTCCTCACAAGAAAGCCATTTTTGAACTTTTATCGAGAATGCGTGGTAGCGGTACGGAACACTCATGGTTTAGGTCGATACAGGCGTAGCGATGAGTGTTCCGTACCACAGTCGCGCTTGCTCAACAGAAGTGTCAGATTGGCTGTCGTGGGTGGAAAATGGAGTCGAAGCGAAAAAGAATCCATGAACCAAATTTGCAATTGACAGCTAATTCCTACTCAGTCTATCTCTTCAGAGATCCATACCATTAAATTCAGAAATTCCTACAGAAACTCAACAGAGGAAAACTAAGATGAGTAATAGGGAGTAAAGAAAATCCAGTCACTCCAGTCTCCCCGTCAGGGAATCGAACCCCGGTCTCCTGCGTGACAGGCAGGGATACTCACCACTATACTAACGAGGATCTGATGCTTTTCTTTCAAGTTGAAGAACCAACTTTCTGGCTTCTACATGCAGGCTCAGCAAGACATATCGACAGGGTCCTGCCTGTTTCCCAAAATAAAATAAGAACCACATATGCCTTCTTTGAGGATTGAACTCAGAACCTTCAGATTGTGAGACTGACGCGCTACCTACTGCGCTAAGAAGGCTTTGTGGTATGGTCAGTTCCTGAACACTGGCTGTTGGCGGTTGTCTTTACATTAGCAGCAGGGAATCGCTGGACCTCTTTCCAAAGAAGAACAGCAGACTTTTTCGCTGTGCTAAATGATGCCGAAAAGAACGCTTTCATGGAGTCCGACCTATCTATCTGAACAGGGGGAAGTAGAGGATTAGCCCTTTTTCCAAGTCCATTTTCCTCACAAGAAAGCCATTTTTGAACTTTTATCGAGAATGCGTGGTAGCGGTACGGAACACTCATGGTTTAGGTCGATACAGGCGTAGCGATGAGTGTTCCGTACCACAGTCGCGCTTGCTCAACAGAAGTGTCAGATTGGCTGTCGTGGGTGGAAAATGGAGTCGAAGCGAAAAAGAATCCATGAACCAAAGTTGCAATTGACAGGTAATTCCTACTCAGTCTATCTCTTCAGAGATCCATACCATTAAATTCAGAAGTTCCTACAGAAACTCAACAGAGGAAAACTAAGATGAGTAATAGGGAGTAAAGAAAATCCAGTCACTCCAGTCTCCCCGTCGGGGAATCGAACCCCGGTCTCCTGCGTGACAGGCAGGGATACTCACCACTATACTAACGAGGAGCTGATGAATTTCTTTCAAGTTGAAGAACCACCTGTCTGGCTTCTACATGCAGACTCAGCAAGACATGTCGTCAGTGTCCTGCCTGTCTCCCAAAATGAAATAAAAACCACATATGCCTTCTCTGTGGATCGAACTCAGGACCTTCAGATTATGAGACTGACGCGCTACCTACTGCGCTAAGAAGGCTTTGTGGCATGGTCAGTTCCTGAACACTGGCTGTTGGCGGTTGTCTTTACATTAGCAGCAGGGAATCCCTGGACCTCTGTCCAAAGAAGAACAGCAGACTTTTTCGCTGTGCTAAATGATGCCGAAAAGAACGCTTTCATGGATGCCGACCTATCTATCTGAACAGGGGGAAGTAGAGGATAGCCCTTTTTCCAAGTCCATTTTCCTCACACAAAAGCCATTTTTGAACTTTTATCGAGCATGCGTGGCTAGCGGTACGGAACACTCATGGTTTAGGTCGATACAGGCGTAGCGATGAGTGTTCCGTACCACAGTCGCGCTTGCTCAACAGAAGTGTCAGATTGGCTGTCGTGGGTGGAAAATGGAGTCGAAGCGAAAAAGAATCCATGAACCAAAGTTGCAATTGACAGGTAATTCCTACTCAGTCTATCTCTTCAGAGATCCATACCATTAAATTCAGAAGTTCCTACAGAAACTCAACAGAGGAAAACTAAGATGAGTAATAGGGAGTAAAGAAAATCCAGTCACTCCAGTCTCCCCTGTCGGGGAATCGAACCCCGGTCTCCTGCGTGACAGGCAGGGATACTCACCACTATACTAACGAGGAGCTGATGATTTTCTTTCAAGTTGAAGAAACACCTTTCTGGCTTCTACATGCAGACTCAGCAAGACATGTCGTCAGTATCCTGCCTGTCTCCCAAAATGAAATAAAAACCACATATGCCTTCTCTGAGGATCGAACTCAGGACCTTCAGATTATGAGACTGACGCGCTACCTACTGCGCTAAGAAGGCTTTGTGGCATGGTCAGTTCCTGAACACTGGCTGTTGGCAGTTCTCTTTACATTAGCAGCAGGGAATCCCTGGACCTCCGTCCAAAGAAGAACAGCAGACTTTTTCGCTGTGCTAAATGATGCCGAAAAGAACGCTTTCATGGATGCCGACCTATCTATCTGAACAGGGGGTGGTAGAGGAAACACCCTTTTTCCAAGTCCATTTTCCTCACAAGAAAGCCATTTTTGAACTTTTATCGAGAATGCGTGGTAGCGGTACGGAACACTCATGGTTTAGGTCGATACAGGCGTAGCGATTAGTGTTCCGTAGCACAGTCGCGCTTGCTCAACAGAAGTGTCAGATTGGCTGTCGTTGGTGGAAAATGGAGTCGAAGCGAAAAAGAATCTATGAAACCAAAGATTGCAATTGACAGGTAATTCCTACTCAGTCTAGTCTCTTCAGAGATCCATACCATTAAATTCAGAAATTCCTACAGAAACTCAACAGAGGAAAATTAAGATGAGTAATAGGGAGTAAAGAAAATCCAGTCACTCCAGTCTCCCCGTCGGGGAATTGAACCCCGGTCTCCTGCGTGACAGGCAGGGATACTCACCACTATACTAACGAGGAGCTGATGCTTTTCTTTCAAGTTGAAGAACCACCTGTCTGGCTTCTACATGCAGACTCAGCAAGACATGTCGTCAGTATCCTGCCTGTCTCCCAAAATGAAATAAAAACCACATATGCCTTCTCTGAGGATTGAACTCAGAACCTTCAGATTGTGAGACTAACGCGCTACCTACTGCGCTAAGAAGGCTTTGTGGCATGGTCAGTTCCTGAACACTGGCTGTTGGCGGTTGTCTTTACATTAGCAGCAGGGAATCGCTGGACCTCTTTCCAAAGAAGAACAGCAGACTTTTTCGCTGTGCTAAATGATGCCGAAAAGAACGCTTTCATGGATGCCGACCTATCTATCTGAACAGGGGGAAGTAGAGGATTAGCCCTTTTTCCAAGTCCATTTTCCTCACACAAAAGCCATTTTTGAACTTTTATCGAGCATGCGTGGCAGCGGTACGGAACACTCATGGTTTAGGTCGATACAGGCGTAGCGATGAGTGTTCCGTACCACAGTCGCGCTTGCTCAACAGAAGTGTCAGATTGGCTGTCGTGGGTGGAAAATGGAGTCGAAGCGAAAAAGAATCCATGAACCAAAGTTGCAATTGACAGGTAATTCCTACTCAGTCTGTCTCTTCAGAGATCCATATCCTTAAATTCAGAAATTCCTACAGAAACTCAACAGAGGAAAACTAAGATGAGTAATAGGGAGTAAAGAAAATCCAGTCATTCCCGCCTCCCTGTTGGGGAATCGAACCCCAGTCTCCTGCGTGACAGGCAGATATACTCACCACTATACTAACGAGGAGCCGATGCTTTTCTTTCAAGTTGAAGAACCACCTGTCTGGCTTCTACATGCAGACTCAGCAAGACATGTCGTCAGTGTCCTGCCTGTCTCCAAAAATGAAATAAAAACCACCTATGCCTTCTCTGAGGATCGAACTCAGGACCTTCAGATTATGAGACTGACGCGCTACCTACTGCGCTAAGAAGGCTTTGTGGCATGGTCAGTTCCTGAACACTGGCTCTTGGCGGTTGTCTTTACATTAGCAGCAGGGAATCCCTGGACCTCCGTCCAAAGAAGAACAGCAGACTTTTTCGCTGTGCTAAATGATGCCCAAAAAAACGCTTTCATGGATGCCGACCTATCTATCTGAACAGGGGGAGGTAGAGGATACGCCCTTTTTCCAAGTCCATTTTCCTCACACGAAAGCCATTTTTGAACTTTTATCGAGCATGCGTGGTAGCGGTACGGAACACTCATGGTTTAGGTCGATACAGGTGTAGCGATGAGTGTTCGGTTCCACAGTCGCGTTTTCTCAACAGAAGTGTCAGATTGGCTGTCGTGGGTGGAAAATGGAGTCGAAGCGAAAAAGAATCCATGAACCAAATTTGCAATTGACAGCTAATTCCTACTCAGTCTATCTCTTCAGAGATCCATACCATTAAATTCAGAAATTCCTACAGAAACTCAACAGAGGAAAACTAAGATGAGTAATAGGGAGTAAAGAAAATCCAGTCACTCCAGTCTCCCCGTCGGGGAATCGAACCTCGGTCTCCTGCGTGACAGGCAGGGATACTCACCACTATACTAACGAGGAGCTGATGATTTTCTTTCAAGTTGAAGAAACACCTTTCTGGCTTCTACATGCAGACTCAGCAAGACATGTCGTCAGTATCCTGCCTGTCTCCCAAAATGAAATAAAAACCACATATGCCTTCTCTGAGGATCGAACTCAGGACCTTCAGATTATGAGACTGACGCGCTACCTACTGCGCTAAGAAGGCTTTGTGGCATGGTCAGTTCCTGAACACTGGCTGTTGGCAGTTCTCTTTACATTAGCAGCAGGTAATCCCTGGACCTCCGTCCAAAGAAGAACAGCAGACTTTTTCGCTGTGCTAAATGATGCCGAAAAGAACGCTTTCATGGATGCCGACCTATCTATCTGAACAGAGGGTGGTAGAGGAAACACCCTTTTTCCAAGTCCATTTTCCTCACAAGAAAGCCATTTTTGAACTTTTATCGAGAATGCGTGGTAGCGGTACGGAACACTCATGGTTTAGGTCGATACAGGCGTAGCGATTAGTGTTCCGTAGCACAGTCGTGCTTGCTCAACAGAAGTGTCAGATTGGCTGTCGTTGGTGGAAAATGGAGTCAAAGCTAAAAGACTCCATGAAACCAAAGATTGCAATTGACAGGTAATTCCTACTCAGTCTGTCTCTTCAGAGATCCATACCCTTAAATTCAGAAATTCCTACAGAAACTCAACAGAGGAAAACTAAGATGAGTAATAGGGAGTAAAGAAAATCCAGTCACTCCAGTCTCCCCGTCGGGGAATCGAACCCCGGTCTCCTGCGTGACAGGCAGGGATACTCACCACTATACTAACGAGGATCTGATGCTTTTCTTTCGAGTTGAAGAACCACCTTTCTGGCTTCTACATGCAGGCTCAGCAAGACATATCGACAGGGTCCTGCCTGTTTCCCAAAATAAAATAAGAACCACCTATGCCTTCTCTGAGGATTGAACTCAGAACCTTCAGATTGTGAGACTAACGCGCTACCTACTGCGCTAAGAAGGCTTTGTGGCATGGTCAGTTCCTGAACACTGGCTGTTGGCGGTTGTCTTTACATTAGCAGCAGGGAATCGCTGGACCTCTTTCCAAAGAAGAACAGCAGACTTTTTCGCTGTGCTAAATGATGCCGAAAAGAACGCTTTCATGGATGCCGACCTATCTATCTGAACAGGGGGAAGTAGAGGATTAGCCCTTTTTCCAAGTCCATTTTCCTCACACAAAAGCCATTTTTGAACTTTTATCGAGCATGCGTGGTAGCGGTACGGAACACTCATGGTTTAGGTCGATACAGGCGTAGCGATGAGTGTTCCGTACCACAGTCGCGCTTGCTCAACAGAAGTGTCAGATTGGCTGTCGTGGGTGGAAAATGGAGTCGAAGCGAAAAAGAATCCATGAACCAAAGTTGCAATTGACAGGTAATTCCTACTCAGTCTATCTCTTCAGAGATCCATACCATTAAATTCAGAAGTTCCTACAGAAACTCAACAGAGGAAAACTAAGATGAGTAATAGGGAGTAAAGAAAATCCAGTCACTCCAGTCTCCCCGTTGGGGAATCGAACCCCGGTCTCCTGCGTGACAGGCAGGGATACTCACCACTATACTAACGAGGAGCTGATGCTTTGCTTTCAAGTTGAAGAACCACCTGTCTGGCTTCTACATGCAGACTCAGCAAGACATGTCGTCAGTGTCCTGCCTGTCTCCCAAAATGAAATAAAAACCACCTATGCCTTCTCTGAGGATCGAACTCAGGACCTTCAGATTATGAGACTGACGCGCTACCTACTGCGCTAAGAAGGCTTTGTGGCATGGTCAGTTCCTGAACACAGGCTCTTGGCGGTTGTCTTTACATTAGCAGCAGGGAATCCCTGGACCTCCGTCCAAAGAAGAACAGCAGACTTTTTCGCTGTGCTAAATGATGCCGAAAAGAACGCTTTCATGGATGCCGACCTATCTATCTGAACAGGGGGAGGTAGAGGATACGCCCTTTTTCCAAGTCCATTTTCCTCACACGAAAGCCATTTTTGAACTTTTATCGAGCATGCGTGGTAGCGGTACGGAACACTCATGGTTTAGGTCGATACAGGCGTAGCGATGAGTGTTCCGGTTACCACAGTCGCGCTTTGCTCAACAGAAGTGTCAGATTGGCTGTCGTGGGTGGAAAATGGAGTCGAAGCGAAAAAGAATCCATGAACCAAAGTTGCAATTGACAGGTAATTCCTACTCAGTCTATCTCTTCAGAGATCCATACCATTAAATTCAGAAATTCCTACAGAAACTCAACAGAGGAAAACTAAGATGAGTAATAGGGAGTAAAGAAAATCCAGTCACTCCAGTCTCCCCGTCGGGGAATTGAACCCCGGTCTCCTGCGTGACAGGCAGGGATACTCACCACTATACTAACGAGGAGCTGATGCTTTTCTTTCAAGTTGAAGAACCACCTGTCTGGCTTCTACATGCAGACTCAGCAAGACATGTCGTCAGTATCCTGCCTGTCTCCCAAAATGAAATAAAAACCACATATGCCTTCTCTGAGGATCGAACTCAGGACCTTCAGATTATGAGACTGACGCGCTACCTACTGCGCTAAGAAGGCTTTGTGGCATGGTCAGTTCCTGAACACTGGCTGTTGGCGGTTGTCTTTACATTAGCAGCAGGGAATCCCTGGACCTCCGTCCAAAGAAGAACAGCAGACTTTTTCGCTGTGCTAAATGATGCCGAAAAGAACGCTTTCATGGATGCCGACCTATCTATCTGAACAGGGGGTGGTAGAGGAAACACCCTTTTTCCAAGTCCATTTTCCTCACAAGAAAGCCATTTTTGAACTTTTATCGAGAATGCGTGGTAGCGGTACGGAACACTCATGGTTTAGGTCGATACAGGCGTAGCGATGAGTGTTCCGTACCACAGTCGCGCTTGCTCAACAGAAGTGTCAGATTGGCTGTCGTGGGTGGAAAATGGAGTCGAAGCGAAAAAGAATCCATGAACCAAAGTTGCAATTGACAGGTAATTCCTACTCAGTCTGTCTCTTCAGAGATCCATACCCTTAAATTCAGAAATTCCTACAGAAACTCAACAGAGGAAAACTAAGATGAGTAATAGGGAGTAAAGAAAATCCAGTCACTCCAGTCTCCCCGTCGGGGAATCGAACCCCGGTCTCCTGCGTGACAGGCAGGGATACTCACCACTATACTAACGAGGAGCTGATGCTTTTCTTTCAAGTTGAAGAACCACCTGTCTGGCTTCTACATGCAGACTCAGCAAGACATGTCGTCAGGGTCCTGCCTGTCTACCAAAATGAAATAAAAACCACCTATGCCTTCTCTGAGGATCGAACTCAGGACCTTCAGATTATGAGACTGACGCGCTACCTACTGCGCTAAGAAGGCTTTGTGGCATGGTCAGTTCCTGAACACTGGCTGTTGGCAGGTTGTCTTTACATTAGCAGCAGGGAATCCCTGGACCTCCGTCCAAAGAAGAACAGCAGACTTTTTCGCTGTGCTAAATGATGCCGAAAAGAACGCTTTCATGGATGCCGACCTATCTATCTGAACAGGGGGAAGTAGAGGATAGCCCTTTTTCCAAGTCCATTTTCCTCACACAGAAAGCCATTTTTGAACTTTTATCGAGCATGCGTGGTAGCGGTACGGAACACTCATGGTTTAGGTCGATACAGGCGTAGCGATGAGTGTTCCGTACCACAGTCGCGCTTGCTCAACAGAAGTGTCAGATTGGCTGTCGTGGGTGGAAAATGGAGTCGAAGCGAAAAAGAATCCATGAACCAAAGTTGCAATTGACAGGTAATTCCTACTCAGTCTATCTCTTCAGAGATCCATACCATTAAATTCAGAAATTCCTACAGAAACTCAACAGAGGAAAACTAAGATGAGTAATAGGGAGTAAAGAAAATCCAGTCACTCCAGTCTCCCCGTCGGGGAATCGAACCCCGGTCTCCTGCGTGACAGGCAGGGATACTCACCACTATACTAACGAGGAGCTGATGATTTTCTTTCAAGTTGAAGAAACACCTTTCTGGCTTCTACATGCAGACTCAGCAAGACATGTCGTCAGTATCCTGCCTGTCTCCCAAAATGAAATAAAAACCACATATGCCTTCTCTGAGGATCGAACTCAGGACCTTCAGATTATGAGACTGACGCGCTACCTACTGCGCTAAGAAGGCTTTGTGGCATGGTCAGTTCCTGAACACTGGCTGTTGGCAGTTCTTTTTACATTAGCAGCAGGGAATCCCTGGACCTCCGTCCAAAGAAGAACAGCAGACTTTTTCGCTGTGCTAAATGATGCCGAAAAGAACGCTTTCATGGATGCCGACCTATCTATCTGAACAGGGGGAGGTAGAGGATACACCCTTTTTCCAAGTCCATTTTCCTCACAAGAAAGCCATTTTTGAACTTTTATCGAGCATGCGTGGTAGCGGTACGGAACACTCATGGTTTAGGTCGATACAGGCGTAGCGATGAGTGTTCGGTTCCACAGTCGCGTTTTCTCAACAGAAGTGTCAGATTGGCTGTCGTGGGTGGAAAATGGAGTCGAAGCGAAAAAGAATCCATGAACCAAAGTTGCAATTGACAGGTAATTCCTACTCAGTCTATCTCTTCAGAGATCCATACCATTAAATTCAGAAATTCCTACAGAAACTCAACAGAGGAAAACTAAGATGAGTAATAGGGAGTAAAGAAAATCCAGTCACTCCAGTCTCCCCGTCGGGGAATCGAACCCCGGTCTCCTGCGTGACAGGCAGGGATACTCACCACTATACTAACGAGGAGCTGATGATTTTCTTTCAAGTTGAAGATACACCTTTCTGGCTTCTACATGCAGACTCAGCAAGACATGTCGTCAGTATCCTGCCTGTCTCCCAAAATGAAATAAAAACCACATATGCCTTCTCTGAGGATCGAACTCAGGACCTTCAGATTATGAGACTGACGCGCTACCTACTGCGCTAAGAAGGCTTTGTGGCATGGTCAGTTCCTGAACACTGGCTGTTGGCAGTTCTCTTTACATTAGCAGCAGGGAATCCCTGGACCTCCGTCCAAAGAAGAACAGCAGACTTTTTCGCTGTGCTAAATGATGCCGAAAAGAACGCTTTCATGGATGCCGACCTATCTATCTGAACAGGGGGGAGTAGAGGAATACACCCTTTTTCCAAGTCCATTTTCCTCACACAGAAAGCCATTTTTGAACTTTTATCGAGCATGCGTGGTAGCGGTACGGAACACTCATGGTTTAGGTCGATACAGGCGTAGCGATGAGTGTTCCGTACCACAGTCGCGCTTGCTCAACAGAAGTGTCAGATTGGCTGTCGTGGGTGGAAAATGGAGTCGAAGCGAAAAAGAATCCATGAACCAAAGTTGCAATTGACAGGTAATTCCTACTCAGTCTATCTCTTCAGAGATCCATACCATTAAATTCAGAAATTCCTACAGAAACTCAACAGAGGAAAACTAAGATGAGTAATAGGGAGTAAAGAAAATCCAGTCACTCCAGTCTCCCGTCGGGGAATCGAACCCCGGTCTCCTGCGTGACAGGCAGGGATACTCACCACTATACTAACGAGGAGCTGATGCTTTTCTTTCAAGTTGAAGAACCACCTGTCTGGCTTCTACATGCAGACTCAGCAAGACATGTCGTCAGTGTCCTGCCTGTCTACCAAAATGAAATAAAAACCACATATGCCTTCTCTGAGGATCGAACTCAGGACCTTCAGATTATGAGACTGACGCGCTACCTACTGCGCTAAGAAGGCTTTGTGGCATGGTCAGTTCCTGAACACTGGCTCTTGGCGGTTGTCTTTACATTAGCAGCAGGGAATCCCTGGACCTCCGTCCAAAGAAGAACAGCAGACTTTTTCGCTGTGCTAAATGATGCCGAAAAAGAACGCTTTCATGGATGCCGACCTATCTATCTGAACAGGGGGAGGTAGAGGATACGCCCTTTTTCCAAGTCCATTTTCCTCACAAGAAAGCCATTTTTGAACTTTTATCGAGCATGCGTGGTAGCGGTACGGAACACTCATGGTTTAGGTCGATACAGGCGTAGCGATGAGTGTTCGGTTCCACAGTCGCGCTTTTCTCAACAGAAGTGTCAGATTGGCTGTCGTGGGTGGAAAATGGAGTCGAAGCGAAAAAGAATCCATGAACCAAAGTTGCAATTGACAGGTAATTCCTACTCAGTCTATCTCTTCAGAGATCCATACCATTAAATTCAGAAATTCCTACAGAAACTCAACAGAGGAAAACTAAGATGAGTAATAGGGAGTAAAGAAAATCCAGTCACTCCAGTCTCCCCGTCGGGGAATCGAACCCCGGTCTCCTGCGTGACAGGCAGGGATACTCACCACTATACTAACGAGGAGCTGATGATTTTCTTTCAAGTTGAAGAAACACCTTTCTGGCTTCTACATGCAGACTCAGCAAGACATGTTGTCAGTATCCTGCCTGTCTCCCAAAATGAAATAAAAACCACATATGCCTTCTCTGAGGATCGAACTCAGGACCTTCAGATTATGAGACTGACGCGCTACCTACTGCGCTAAGAAGGCTTTGTGGCATGGTCAGTTCCTGAACACTGGCTGTTGGCAGTTCTCTTTACATTAGCAGCAGGGAATCCCTGGACCTCCGTCCAAAGAAGAACAGCAGACTTTTTCGCTGTGCTAAATGATGCCGAAAAGAACGCTTTCATGGATGCCGACCTATCTATCTGAACAGAGGGTGGTAGAGGAAACACCCTTTTTCCAAGTCCATTTTCCTCACAAGAAAGCCATTTTTGAACTTTTATCGAGAATGCGTGGTAGCGGTACGGAACACTCATGGTTTAGGTCGATACAGGCGTAGCGATTAGTGTTCCGTAGCACAGTCGCGCTTGCTCAACAGAAGTGTCAGATTGGCTGTCGTTGGTGGAAAATGGAGTCAAAGCTAAAAGACTCCATAAAACAAAGATGCAATTGACAGGTAATTCCTACTCAGTCTGTCTCTTCAGAGATCCATACCCTTAAATTCAGAAATTCCTACAGAAACTCAACAGAGGAAAACTAAGATGAGTAATAGGGAGTAAAGAAAATCCAGTCACTCCAGTCTCCCCGTCGGGGAATCGAACCCCGGTCTCCTGCGTGACAGGCAGGGATACTCACCACTATACTAACGAGGATCTGATGCTTTTCTTTCAAGTTGAAGAACCACCTTTCTGGCTTCTACATGCAGGCTCAGCAAGACATATCGACAGGGTCCTGCCTGTTTCCCAAAATAAAATAAGAACCACATATGCCTTCTCTGAG